>NC_056734.1:565594430-565826930 GCF_019279795.1 Protopterus annectens
TACTGATTACATTACTGACCTATATATTTCTATCACTTTCACCTTTTTTTGAACTTGTAAATACTACAGCAGTCATAGTTCATATTCTTGCTTCCTTAGCCATATCGTTTATTATCAACTTTTTCTAATCCAATAAATTATCCCACTCTGTCTTATACCAAGATTAAGTTATTAACCATGACTATTTCTTTTATGTACATTGGCCAATATGAATTCTCAGTCAGCTTATGCCCTTTCTTTAGGCAACCTGATAACACAAGGTATTTTGAGGCAGTGTACTACCTTCCTTATGCTTGCTGAAAACTCTTTATTGCTGCCTCATAATGATTTAATAGGTAAGAGGTGTAAGTATTTACTCAACTTGGAAGTTACCTCCTCACCTTGGAACACATTTGGTAAGCATGACACACCTACACATACAGCACAGAGCACTTGAACCAATTCAATTTACATTGAGGTTGTTAAAAGAACGCTGCCTAAGTGTCCCAGGACAAAGAATAAGAAACATCAGACAGTAGTTCATACAGTAATACACCCACCTTCACCCTTCACAGCCACAACTAGTGCACATAGCTGTAATAGTCACAAGGATACAATCTTCAAGTGCTTACATCCCAATGAGATTGCATCTAACCACAGTAATATTTCAGTAATAGGTGACTCTGTTGTCAGACAAAAAAGACACCACCCTCTCAGGAATGGATAAGAACAAGGTGGAAGTTAGCCATCACTCTGGAATCAGGATCTGTAATGTAACAAGGGCTCTAAGATCTCTCCATCCTGATAAATATGATTCTGACCTTATAGCGTTCCACATGAGATGAATGACCTTAGGAGCTCTACCCAGAGGCACATGCAGAAGGATATGACTGAGTTTCTTATGCATATGTCTGAGGCAGTAAAGACACTGGTCTTAACTGTTATTTTGCTATCACCCAATATGATGCTAAGAGTCAAAGATAAAATAATTGGCTTTAATAATTAGATATGTAGCTGGTGTCCTTCTAGGGGATCCAGTATATGTTCTTTTTGGATAACATAGCTGACAAATCTTCATACTTTTTTTCCCAGGGATGGGCTGCAGCTGTCTTAACAAAGCTATCACAATCTGGATAAAGCATTTGCTGTCCCCACAGTGTCTTTTTAGCCAGAGTCCACGTGATGGACATTCCAACCTTGTAAATTCTAATTTGAGCACATTAAAGTGGTTCAACACAGTGCCAGGTATCTTAACAAAAAATGCCTAAACTTGAGTCTCTCCTGCAACTTGAAGACATTCATATATGTGTAGTTAGAGAGACATGGTTTCAGAGCAATAAAAGCACTCCCTGTATTCCTGGGTATTGTGCCTATCACATCTTCAGACCTACTGGCAATTAAATGGTAGTAGCAGTATTTGCCAGGGATATCATCACCTCATAACAGATTCTTGTGGCACCATATTTGAACCCTTAAATGTACAAATCATCATAAACAAAACTCATTTCCACTTCTTAGCTAGTTATAGAACACCGTCCATGTCCTCTGCTGAGCACAATAGCTATCTTAAGACATTAAGCCATCATTTGTCCACTTGAGAACCTCTACTATTCATCAATAAATTGTCTGAGCTATACTGACAATGCTCATCATGCCCGGCACTCCCTTATATGCCTACTGTCTTTTACAAATAGTCAACCATCCTATTAGGAAACCCAGTATTCTGCATCTAGTCCTCACAGATACAGCCACATCTTGTACATCTCCATATATATAATCCTGTCTTACTAAATCAGACCATAAATAAGTGACTTTTTCCTTTAGAACTAATGGCACTTCCGCCTGTAATTACTTCTGTGTTTAAGGACTTCTTGAAAGCAAACTTTCTTCAGTTACTTGATAACCTAAATAAATTCCACTGTAATCCTTTTCTGATGGGTCCCATTGCTAAAACTGCTGCTGTGTATACCTCTTGACTTCTACTCTCACTTATTTAGTTGTATTGAAAAGACAGTCCCTATCTGCACCAAATGTAATAAGAAATTTAAAAACAAGCCCCTATGCTCTAATACCTGTATAAATAAATGATATAATAAGAGAAATACATTTCTTAATGCCCATAAGAGGTCTCATTCTACCTAACTTAATAACTCACTTAAACAAACTATTAAAGAGATTAGCTGAGCTCTTAGAAAGCTCAAAGATGAGAATGAACTTAAAATAGCCACTAAAATTAAAAATAACAACAAATCTTTATTTAACTATTTAAGGAAGTTAAGAATTAACAGCTAACAAATGTTGGAGCTAGTCTACAATAATAGTGTACACTCTTACCCAGAATAAATAGTTAATATGCTAGCTGACAAATTTAGTGCAAGCTTTATTCCACTCACAGCTGCAGACTTTCCATGGATTCCAAAAATTGTTTAATTACAAAGGAACAAGTTCTTTCATCCCTCTCAAAAGCTAAGAACACCTCATCCATGGTCCCTGATAACTTACCAGGTTTACCAATAATCAGTGTCAAATATGGCCTATCTGGACACCTATTTAATTTATTTCATCTACGCCTCTCCGCTAGTTACATTCCTGAAGCCTGGAAACCAGCCTTTGTAATATCATTACACAAAGAGTGGTTCACCCACAGACCCTGGTAACTATAGACCTGTTAGCCTTATTAGCTTCATATTAAAACTATGGAGTATATTATCTCAGATCTCATTCATCTAGACATTGAAGATCTCTTTACACTTGACCTTTATCAATTCAGCTTTATCAAAGAAAGGTCTTGTCTCTTAAACTCGATTAATTTCTTTGAAAAAATAACAAAATTAATGGGTACAGGTATGCGGTACATACAGCATATCAGGACATGGAGAAGGCCTATTTCCCATGTAGGCTTTATTGACAGACATGCAAATTGGAATATAAATGCTTATGTTGTGTGGTAGATAGCTAAATGGTTGTCTCACACAACCTACATGGTTAGAGTTACAGGTGGTGCTTTTGAAAGCAAAAAAGTTACCAGTAGTGTACCACGGAGATCAGTATTGGGCCCACTCCTATCTGACTTTTATTTCTCAGACCATCAGGCCAACACCCCTGGCCTATAGTTATCTAGGTTTGCAGATGACAATAAACTGGGTGCTGTTATTTTATCTTCCACTAACTCACGATTGCTTCAGTATGTGTTAGACCATGTTAACAATTGGTGCAAGGACAGTGGTCTCAAGTTAAATGTGAAAAATATTGCATAGTCCACTGTGGTGAACAAAAATTTTCACATACCACATAGGTGAAATGCCCTCATGACCACACACTGCCGCAAGGGATCTAGGCACTCTTGCTGATAATTACTTATTGTTTCACCATCATGTTTCCTCAGTAGTTTGGAAAGGCTTCTATCTTGTTTCACCTAATTTCCAAAAGCATCTTAACTAACGCCAAACAAGTCTTTAATTTAGTTGAACTGGGAAAAACCGAAAGATACAACAACAACAACATCATCAGAATTCAGTATTAAATATAATGTACCTTTTGACATGTATTTGTCTAAACATGTCACGCAACTTGAGAGACCTCAGAGATTCATAAGTTAAAATATCAGTGGCCTCAAAAATTTTAGTTATCAGGACATATTGGCAGCCTTCTCTCTGTACTCAATCTCATCTCTTAGTGACTCCTCCATGGAGACCTGTATCTAGCATTTTGATCTATGAAAGATCCAATCCTTCTTGACCTCCTATTCCTTTACAGAACAAATGTTACCTCAAATACTCATTTAAAAGAACTAACCCTTCATCAACAGATAACCAAGATACTTTTAAGTAATAGATTCACATTGAAATATATCCATCACATCTAGAACAAACTTCCATTACATGTCAAGCAGAGTAGCACCCTTGCCACCTTTAAGGTAAACCTAGATAATTGGATGGGCAGCCTTAAATTTACCCCCAGTCTATTTTGTCTTCCCTTCCATAAGACTAGAGGGAATTTGTGAATAGTGCTTTTTGGCTCGGCTTATAATGGTCTGCAGATTGACAGCCAATTACTTATCTATGAACTGTGAAAAACTTTAATGCTAAACATTGCAGTAGGTTTTAGTGAAAATACAATAGCTCATAATGCAATAGTCAACCAGTATATTTTGTTAATACTGAATAATATGAAGACTAAGCTAAGTAAGGCATTATGTATAATTTGTAGAGGAGGTAAAGATATAAGATGTCATAAGGCATTAAGGTAGATTACTCTTTAATAAGGAGAACAAACATTTGGCATGGGCTATAAGAATAAACTGTTACCAACAGCTTTTGACTGAAATGAAGAAGGAAGTAGGACAGAGTTGGACAAAGGCAGAGGGATCTTATATTGTCATGGATTGTGTTAAACTGTAATGTAAAGTTATGTCTCTTATACTGGTTTTTACTTTGCACTGAAAATCATTTGTGGTTGAGAATGTATGAGATACTTCTAGAATGAAGTTTATCAGCTAGCTGAATTGTTGTTTTCTTTAATAATTCTACATGTCCTCCCTGTGACTGAGTGAGCCTTAAAGACATGCAGGTAGGTGCGTGTGGGTGTGCCTTCCGAGAAGGTTGGGCATCGGGCTGGCAACTTGGCACCGTAAAAATCCACTGCCAATCAATCTGCGGACCAGTGACATTGCTTTACACTAAGGATATAAATTTGTGTTTAACTAGAAGCCAGTTGGTTCAAGAGACGGCTGGGCAGTAATGTTCCAGTTTAGTCAATAGAAGTATAAACCTATAGATACTAATGATTTGTAGGTCTTTGAAATTTTGGGCAGAATAGTAAAAGGAATCCATATTTCATTTTGGTATGTAGGATAACGTTTTTAATTCTTGTGTGTGCCTGTAGAGTGAGGAACAGAGAAACTTTGTAGCAGAAGAAGAAGAAGAAGAAGAAGAAGAGAGTGGTTGATTTTGTTGCTGGGGTGGGTAATGTAACTGGTCAAAGACAGAGTAGGGCAGGTATATTTGCAGATAACTGTATGCAGAAATACCATTTATGTAATTGTTTTGAAAAATGAGGAGGGGAAGGAAGTAATGACTGAGTCCAATCTATCAGAGGTACCAAAGATCTTTACAGTGGTTTCATTACAAATGAAGAATATTCCATTGGAATTCAGCTGATGAGTGAAAGATGTGAAGATTTTTAGGAGGTCAGATTTTAAGGGATTAATTGTTTCTGAAAATCTGAAAATGATAATTCACCAGACTAGAGAACAGACAAGGACAGAGAAGAAAAGGGGGCCAAAAATTGACCCCTTAGTCCAGTAAGAATAGGTTCTCTGGGAAGAAAAAAATGATGGGAGTGACAGAATTATTTAAAACAGCTGTGACAGGAATAGTAGAAAATGAAATTTAAGTAGCTGGGGAATGGCACAAAAGGAAATCTACCTTAGAAGTGTGAGACTGATAAAGTAAATGAAGAGTTATATTCCAGGACTGCTGCAGGGATAGATAAATTGTCATATCAGTTTGTAAGAACTGTAAGTATGACTTGTCTCCATCCTAGTTATGATGGTAATCATATATTTTGGGAACAGCAAGAGAATTGCTTAATTTGAATAAGACAAAGATAATATGTACATCCAACAAACAATTGATAGAGCGACCAAGGCAGCTTATAACTTCTTTTCTTAAAAAGTTTATTAAACACACACAAGAGGTAAGTGCTTTCGCATAAAAATGCTTCTTCAGACCTATAAAACCAACATAAAATCACTGCAGTATATACACACTGAAAAATTCAAAACACCCAATGGCAGAACTCGCTTAATTGAATACAATGTTGCTCTTAAAAACATAGTACAACTTAAAACATAACAATAATTAGAGCCCCTTTTTTCTAACAGAAATACTCCCAAAAGAGTATAACTTTTAGTTATGTACTTACCATAACTTCGGATGTATGGGATCCATCTTGCCTACATTCATAACTGATGGGTTCGGAGCCGATCCGTTGGCTCCAACTCGGCCACTATATACTAGAACAAAGTCTCTCATTGGCTGGGCTTCCCCTTATCCCAGAATGCACCACGCCTGCTTCCCCAGATCTTGTCTGTTCGCTTTCATACATTCATACAGGTACAGAAAACACATACCAATAACTGTGACCAACTAGAGCCCTTCCAGAGGAGAGCTCAGCAAGAGCAATATTTCCTCCAAATCCAAAAGGTAGGGGGAAGGAGGGTGGGTATGTATGAATGTAGATGGATCCCATACATCCGAAGTTATGGTAAGTACATAACTAAAAGATGTAATGGGATCCTATCTCGCCTACATTCATAACTGATGGGACAGCATCCCTAGCACCTAAATCCCAGGTGGCTCATTGGAACACACTCCTGAGAACTGTGGAACCAAATGAAGCTCTGCCTCGGGAAGCCACATCAACCTTGTAATGAGAAATGAAGGTGTGCGGAGAAGACCAAGTAGCAGCCGCACAAATATCATCTATTGAAACTTTGGAGTGAAAAGCTACAGAGGTGGCCATAGCCCTGGTAGAATGAGCTTTAAGTGGGAAAGGTAACTCTCTGCCTGACTGGGAATAAATGAAAGAGATGCAATCCTTAATCCATTTGGCTATGGTGGTTTTGGCAACTGGCAGACCTAACCTATTCTCTGCAAAGGACACAAACAGTTGGTTAGATTTTCATGTCTGACTGGTCCTATCTAAGTAAAAACGCAGTTGCCTGTGAACATCCAACTGGTGGAAGGTATATTCTGCTCTATTAGAGAAATTTGGAAAGAAAACTGGGAGCTCCAATGATTGCTGAATGCATAAAGGGGACGCTACCTTAGGCAAAAAGGATGGATTCAATCTGAGGGAAACTCTGTCTTTATGAAAAATCAAATAAGGAGGAGAAGAACAGAGAGCCTGAAGCTCTGAAACCCGCTTAGCAGAAGTTATTGCCACTAGAAAGGCGGTTTTCCACGACAGAAATTTTATATCACAAGTGGCTGCTGGCTCAAAGGGACGGGCAGTTAAGGAGGCCAGAACCAAATTTAAGTCCCAAGGGGGCATAGGATGAGCCATAGGAGGCCTGAGGAGCCAGGCTCCCTTAAGAAAGGACTTGCAAAGTCTGTTAGCCATTAAGGAAGGCTCTATGGAAACATGAAAATTAGATATAGCCGCTAGTTGAACTTTAATTGTGGAGACTGAAGAGCCTGAATGAAACAATGAAGCTAGAAATTCCAAGACCATGAACTGGGGCCATAAGAGGATCAATGCCTCGCTGCTGGGCCCAAAAGGCAAACCTTTTCCATTTGCTGGAATACAGCTTAACGGTCGAAGGCTTGTGGGAAGAGGACAAAATGTACATCACTTCTGGAGAAAGAGAGTTATCTCTAACTAAGGATGGAAGTGGTGTAACCAAGCAGCCAGTCGCAACGACCGAAGGGACGGATGAGAGTGTCCCGACTGATGAGACAACAGGTCCGGCACTGGGTCCAGAATCCAAGGGCCCTGTACTGCATACTTCTGAAGGAATGGGAACCAAACCTGACGGGGCCAATGTGGGGCGACCAAAATCATGTGACTCCCTACATGAAGAGCCCTCTGAATCACCCTCGGGAGAAGGGGGATCGGGGGGAAGGCATAAAGCAGACCCGGGGGCCAATTGTGGGCTAGAGCGTCCCTTGGGGGACTGCCCCTGGGAGGGAGTCAGAGTGAAGAACTCTCTGCACTTCACATTGTTGGGGCTGGCGAACAAGTCGCAACAAGGGAGACCCCATTTGGTGAAGATCTGCGCAGCCACTCTGTTGTTGAGGGACCACTCGTGGGGCAACAGGAGAGTCCTGCTGAGCCTGTCTGCAATCACATTGGCCTTCCCCGGAATGTGCGTGGCTACTAAGAAACGTCGAGTAGCTATGGCCCAGTGCCATACTCTCATGGCCTCTCTGCAAAGGGGGTAGGACCTGGTTCCGCCCTGCTTGTTTATGTGCCAAACTACCGACATGTTGTCGGATAGAATCACAATAGTACCTTGGGGGAGAGCATGATGAAGTGCTTGCAAAACCAGAAGCACCGCTCTCATTTCCAGGACATTGATTTGAAGGTGCGCTTCGCAATCCTGCCAAGTGCCTTGGACAGACCTGTCCAGATAATGATCCCCCCACCCTATCTGGGAGGCGTCCGTGGTCACTGTGGCAACAGGGGGCTGAAGGGCGAAAGGACGCCCCCGGTCCAGGTTGGACCGACGCAGCCACCAACTGAGGTCCCGATGACAACTGTCCGTAATCTGAACCAGGTGGTTCAGGGGAAGTTCTTGGTACGACCATTGAACCAATAATAGCCATTGCAGCACCCGCATGTGCAGCCTGGCTAACGGTACTAAGAGGATAGTTGCAGCCATCATGCCCAATAACTGAATAATCTGTCTGGCAGGAACTCGAGATTTGGGTAACAAATTTAGAATCTGTGATTGTAGAACCTGAATTCTTTCTGATGGCAAAAATACCCGCATCCTTTTTGTGTCTAACTCTGCGCCTATAAAGGTGATACGCTGAGATGGCCACAGCACAGATTTTTCCCAATTGAAAGTGATTCCCAGCGAGAGACCCAAAGTTACTGTGGCCATCAGTGCTCGAATCAGTAGATGCTCAGAGGTGGCAGTGAGGAGCCAGTCGTCGAGATAGGGAAACACTTGGAATCCTAGACTTCTCAGGTGAGCTGTCACCACTGCCAGACACTTGGTAAACACCCTGGGGGCTGTGGTGAGACCAAAGGGCAGTGCATGAAACTGGAAATGACTGGTTCCTAGGCAGAAGCGTAAATGACTCCTGGACTCTTGACATATCAAAATGTGATAGTAAGTGTCCTTGAGGTCTATGGAGCACATCCAGACATCCTTCTCCAATAACGGGAGAATGGACTGAAGGGTGACCATCCGGAACTTGGACTTCTTCACAAAACGATTTAATGAGCTTAGGTCCAAAATGGGCCTTACGTCCCCTGTCTTTTTTGGCACCAAAAATAATCTTGAGTAAGTTCCTGATCCGATCTGGTTGGCGGGGATGGGCTGGATGACCCCTTTGCTTAGCAGCTTTGAAACTTCTACGGCTGCTAGATCCTGTTGACTGGGTGGCACATCCGGGATTCTCCTTGTAGGAGGAGGGGGCTTGAAAAAGGGGATGAGGTAGCCTCCGGTTACAATGCGAAGCACCCACTGATCCTTGGTTATAGATTCCCAAGCCTGTGGGTGTTTTGCAAAACGACCCCCGACTGGCTCCGGAGAAGCACAGCCGGGCCACATCCCAGGGATGTTGAGGGTAGGAGGAACCACAAAAGGAATCACAGTCTCCAGAGTTACGGGGCCTCTGCCACCTCCAGGGCGGCGTCTTCCTGAATTCCCCCCCCTGCCTCTGGAGGGGGGATCACTCAGTGGAGTAGAGAAGAACTTTTGGGATTTTCTGAACCACATTTTCCCTCCTCTCTGGGCCTTGGGGTAAGGTCTAGAGGGAGTGGAAAAATTGGCCCCAACGGCAGTCAAGGTCTTGCCCTCCTGCTCGCACCGAGTAAGTGTGTCCTTCACCTTGGGTCCAAACAAAGAAGACCCATCAAAGGGGACGTCAGTGAAGGAAGACTTAAAGGCCTCTGCAAGTGGACACAAGCGTAACCAGGCTTGTCTCCTAAGAGACACTCCTGTGCCCGCTGCTCTACTCGCCTCTTCGGCTGCATAGGAAATGAGCCTCATGGACGAGTTGACAATAGAAGATAGGGTAGTCATCTGGGCGCCTACGGTCTGGGCTAACGCCTCAGGAAGATTACCCGCAAGAGACTCTCCTAACTCCTTGAGGAGGTCCCTTTAGAGCCTTGTAAAATGACAGAGATAGTTCAGCGACCGCAGGGTAAAGGTCGCTGAAGAAAGGGTACGCTTCCCATACCTATCCATGCTCGTAGAATCCTTATTAGGAGGATGAATAGATGTTGAAGCCTCTGCCACGTCCTGCTGAGTGGCAGATGCCACCACCATAGCATCAACTGCAACACCCTTAGTGAGGAATTCCTTCTGGGGAGGGGCTGAAAGAAACTTATTAGGTCTGGCAGGCACCAGTTCCACTGTATCAGGATGTTCCCACACCCTCCGAGAGATTAGGTCTAATAACTCGTCGAAGGGTGGAGACACCCAGGAGGAGGAGGGCTGGGCCTCGAAGGCCTTGAGGAAGACTGACTCCTCAGCGGTAGGGGCTTTAGATTGCCAATCGCCTCTCTGTCTCAAGATCTCAAGGATATCCGAAAAGGAGACGTCATCCGAGGATGATTTTGGGGACCCCTCCGCATCATCGAGGTCAGTGTCTGAAGTGACGGACTCATCTTGGGAATCAACGTGCTTCCTCTTGCACAGTTTCTTCTTTGGGGGTTCATCCGAAGCAGATTCAGAAAGACCCCCCCGGAAGGAGGGAACCCGCTAAGGGGGTATCCTCAGGCCCTGGGGCCCCACTGTCATGGGAAAGAATGTCTCCAGATGCACCAGTACCCAAAACTTGGGACGGTGAGATAGAAACCTGCTGAACCGGCAAGGTCATGGCCAGCGCACTCCTCATGGCCTCAAAAGCAGGACCTCCAGACTCTGCAGAGGGCACTTGCTGAGAGACCACGGCGGTACCGGGAATACCTGTGGCCAATGCTCTGAGGGGAAGACTGGGCATCGAAGAGGTGAGCTCCACAGTGTTGCCCTCGGCCCCCGCCGAGGAAGACCCGGTACCAAACCCTGACACCGAGGACAGGGTAGGAATGAAGGTCGGAGCAGAGAAACTCCGAGGGCGTCCCTGCTTCGACTGGACGATTCCGCTGTGTTCTACCAGCACCGACTCCAACGGCTCCAAGGGGGTCAGAGGAGGAATCAATTGCATGGAATGGGGAATCGGCTCCGAAGCCGAGTGGGCTGGAGCCGAGATCATTTTAGTAAGAACTGGGGACTGGAACAGCCTCTGGATAACCCTATCCAAATCCAAATCTGACAACCTAGAGGATTTGGAGGAAATAGACTGGGGTCGAGAAGACTTCTGCCCTGGCTCCGATAAAAGAGGGGATCGGCTCCGAAAGGGTTCCAACGCTATCGGACCCGAGACCAGAACCGTTTGTAAAGGTGTTGGCGCCGAAGGAGGCTCCAGGGCCGAGGGGGAAGAGTCTGAGCTGCACACCTCCAACGGCTCCGAGACCAAAGGAGCCGAAGTAGGTGATTGGCCTCTCGATGCACTAACCTGCGGCTCTGAACCCAATGGAGCCAAGGAAAGAAGCACCGAGACAGACCCTTCAGCCATCGGCTCTGAAGCCATTGGAGCCGAGGAAGAAGAAGTCGATCCATGTTTCTTAGATGTCGAGTCCGACGGACTGGTCAGAGCCGACGATCTATGCTTCTTGGGTGTCGGGCCCGACGGACTGGTCGGAGCCGATGATCTCTTCTTTTTGGAAGCTAGAGATGAAGCCAACGCTTCCTCAAATGAAGGCTTAATAAGACCTCTAAGTATCAGCTTGTTTTTTCTTTCCTGAAGGACCCTGGAAGAAAAAGCATGACAAACACTGCAAGTATCATGTAGATGTTTAGGCCCTAAACAGTACACGCAGACAGCATGGTTGTCTGTAATAGACATTTTATAATTACATTTAGCACATTTTTTAAATCCTGATTTCTGCTCCTTAGACATTCTGAACACAGTGGAAACAGGTAACAGATAGCTAGAATACACAGAAGTAAACTAATATATATGGGCTAAAGCCCTCTAACTTAAACGGGCTTAGCCCGATACAACAGGTAAAACAAGAAACTATTTCAGTCACACAACAAGAAAAAAAAAAAACCACACAATAAGGGCAACGGCCCTCTAACTTAAACGGGCCTTGCCCAGTACACTAGATGCGCGAAAAATGTAAAATTCTAACTTTCACAAAAAAAAACTGACCACAAACGCTCACAAAGCTGTTAAAACAGCTGTTTGTTTAAAAGCTGACAGAAACCCTAGCCAAAAAGACCAAAAAGGTCAAGAAAATACACTTAGCTCCAGCCAAGTCGAGACCACGTCCAGCTTGAAAAGCGGCAAATGAGATCTGGGGAAGCAGGCGTGGTGCATTCTGGGATAAGGGGAAGCCCAGCCAATGAGAGACTTCGTTCTAGTATATAGTGGCCGAGTCAGAGCCGACGGATCGGCTCCGAACCCATCAGTTATGAATGCAGGCGAGATAGGATCCCATTACATCTTAGTAATATGACAATGCAATTTCAGTCTAACATTCATTTCGGTATTCTATGTTTCTTTAGAAAGGGCTTAATAGAAGCCTGTTCATTAAGTCCAGCACCTCTATAAGCTCTTAGTATAATCATCCAGTTAGTCTCTCTGAATTCTGTATGATTACGTATATCACCCATTCTTATACTGGGACTAATAACGTCAATAACCCTGAATGTAAACTGATGTGATTCTCCTTGTTCGCTGACATGTTTGGATAAGACATTACACTCACTGCCCTTCCTAATACTATACATATGTTCCCTCATTCTTTTGAAGAAGCATTTTTATGTGAAAGCGCTTACCTCTTGTGTGCGTTTAATAAACTTTTTAAGAAAATAAGTTATAAGCTGCCTTGGTCGCTGTATCAGTTGTTTGTTGGATATGCCTAGATTATTTATCTGATCGAGCGTTTACTCTGTGGATTGTTTCTTTGCTTGTGCTTTAAAGATAATATGTACATATAAACAAAAAGATGAATGTGACTAATTACGTACTTCTCAGTCTACTGAGCAAGGATTACAAAATTTTAATGAAGATGTACAGGCTTTTAAAAACATATTAAGAAGGATAAATGAGAATTACTAATCAGGAACCGAAGAGAGGACCATTCAGAATTGTAATGTCAGTATTGCAGCAACTGCTTAGGAAATGTCAGAAGGCTTCTAATGCGGATTTATGTGACTACGGTGGACGTGGACTTAGTGAAAGCTTTCAAAAGGATGAATATAGTTCAATTATTTAATTCTATTAGAAACAGGTAGCCTATATCATTTTACTCAGTTCATAAGAAGGATGGTTTTGTCTACAATGACATACCTGATATAAATGTTCTAAACTGAGAAGGTTACAAGTTCAAAAAGAGATGAGTCCTGTATCTTCTGAGCCCCTCTTCTCGCCCAACATAATACATGCATTCATAAATGCATACACAAGCACATACATACATATATAAATATATTAATGGTTCTACCTGAAAAGGCCAAATCCCCATACTGCTGAAAAGAAAATGAATGAGACAATATCACCGGAACTTCACTTTCACGAGTAACTAGAATGCCAAAGGATTTCACAGGGTAAGTAACTAGGTGGCCAACAAGGGGAAATTGCCCTTTTCCCCACTGTAGTGTGGTCCCAGAGTTGGTATATTTAGTTCGAGGTGGCATGGGGGTCATATTCCCCCACTTCAGTGGGTTTGAGGTAGTGCGGTGTGTTTCAGTTTTAGATGGTGGTCAGTTGGATACTTACCCTGTGAAATTCTTCGGCATTCTGGTTGTTCATGAAAGTTAAGTTTCAGAGATGTCATCTAATTCATTTTGTCTTCGGTAATGTGGTCTTTCATTCTTTTGAAGAAGACCAATATTAATTTATATATATATATATATATATATATATATATATATATATATGTGTGTGTGTGTGTGTGTGTGTATGTTGCATTTACAACTGATCATCTATTGAAGATTTTGGAAGGGAATATCTTATTTCCAGAAAGCCCAGTGCTCCATAAAAACAAAGCATCAGCTTATGCAGAGGGTTTGTTGCCTAGTGTTAGATGCAAGATGTGTTACAAAGAAAGACAGTAAATGTATAGGAAGAGAGACAAACAAGGAAATGAACAGTACTACACCCCTGGGGTGGTATGTGGGAATTACTTAATAAGACCTACTTACTTCATATAGATAACACTGTCAAAAATTCAATCAATGATTTTACAGCTGAGGAAGGATGAGGTTACAAATGTAGAATCACAATGATATATGCATTTTTGTGGGATAGAGGCATAGCCAGATTTGGACCAGTGAACCCTGTGGTTGCTGGGGGCCCCGTAATACAGACAGAGCCCCCAACCAAAGCATGTTATCTTATTTCAATATTTCATTTTTGTAGACCAGCAAAATCTTTTGCAACAATCTTGTGTACTTATTAAACCAGGTCGATAATAACTCTTAGGATGAAAAATTTTAAGGATTGACACTACTTCTTCTCTGTAATATTCATAGGTTCATAGGAGATTACTAGGCTAGCGGCCCTAGAGTCCTCACAAGCCTAGCCATGTTAACCCCAAGTTGCCTCAAATGTCCTTGGTTAGATGGACATAATTCGCAGAGTGAGTCTATGATAAACACTAACTTCCCCCGTCCATGAGGGGTCTGCTATTGACTTGTCCAGGTTGTGCTTGAATAGTGTCAGTGCAGATATCTGCTTCATGTGAATTTGAAGTTTATTCCAGTGCAGCAGCAACCTCTGGGAGATATATCGGTCTCTCCAGCATGTTCTGCTAATGTCACAGGCTAGGTTAAGATCCCTAGAGTGAGTGATTCTTGTGCCATTTGACTTGCGGATGTACAGCATATCCATCAGGGCAGCATCAGAAACTGTACTGTAGGCCAGGCACAAGTCACCTCTCAACAGTCTATATGATACATAGTACAGTGACAGGGCTTTCAGTCTATCCATGTAAGTCATGGTTTTGAGGTGCTGTATTTTCTTGGTGAGAAACCTCTGTGGTCTCTCCAGTTGTTGCAGGTGTCTGGTGAGGTACATGCAGAAGGGAGCATTGTACTCTATTAATGGTCTGAGGAGGGTCAAGTACAGTGAAGTTGTAACTTCTTTAGTCCTGGATGTGATACTCTTACTTATGAGATGTGCAATGTAGAAGGCTTTCCTTACCACTGTGGAAACTTGGTTGAAATTCAGATTGCTATCTACCTGTGTTCCCAGATGTCACACCATTGGGTTTGAATTTGGGGGGGGGGTGCTTTCAATATTGTAATTAGCAGGAAATTCTGCTTTTCCAAAGGAGATAATAATGCATTTTTTGCATTTAGTTTTAAACCGTGGCTTTGACACCAGTCACTTGTTTGTGTTAGCCCTTTATGTAATAAGTTAACATCATTGGGATACTCATTGATTGCACTGAATTTGCAATCATCAGCAAACTTGGTAAGCCAAAGGTGATCTACTTTAGCTTGGACTTCCAAGAAATAGATTCCAAACAGTAAAGAGCCCAGCACAGATCCCTGTGGTGCACCACTGGTGATGGCTCTACTAGTAGAACTTGAGTCACAAACTTTCACAGTATGTGTTCTGTTCATGAGCCAAATTACTACCCATCTAGTGACATAAGGATTAATCCCCAGCTGGGAGAGTTTTTCAATGACACCTGAGGGAGGATTGTATCAAAAGCCTTGTCAAGATATGCATTATGCACTGTCTTACCTTCATGTAAGGCTTTGGTGAATTTCTCAAAGAAATCTACTAGGTTTAATAAGCATGATCTACCCTTAACAAAGCCTTTGTGCAAGGGGATTACTGTTGCTGTTCTACACTCTGCTGGAGTAAAGCCAGTTCTCAGGTTATGGTAAAAGAGGACACAATTAGGCCTGCTGGATCCTGTTTTCGATTGCTTAATAAGCAATCTAGGATGTTATCTGGTCCCACTGAGGCCATGTTTTTGGCTTTGCAGAGTGCAGGTATGACCTGATCTCTAGAGATACTAGACAGAGAACTGGTGTTAGGTATGCTTTGGAGTATGGCTGGTGGGGAAAGGGGGAGTGTGACGTTTGCGCCAAATCTGTCACCTAGCAGGGTGGCAATTTCCTCCGGTATAGTATGAGTGGTTCCGTCTTCCAGGGGCAGCTCGTGCTATAGGACTGCAGGACTGCAGCCCCCCCACCTGTAGAAAGAAAAAAGAAAAGAATAAAAACAAAATTGTGAGTCCTCCCCACCTGTAGAAAGAAAAAAGAAAACAATAAAAAAAAATCACTAGTCCCAGAACTCCACGCATATGTGCTTGGAGTACTCACAGAACTCCAGACTGCTGGGTTAGGCAGTCCGGATAGGAAAGAAAGGGATCTCTGCCCTGCAGCCCAGAAGTCTGTGCGATGATGACTGCACAGACCGGAAGGACACTGGACTGCATCGCCCACAGGCTGGAGGCTCCAGCCTACTCTCGTCTCACGGGGAAACCAGTATAGCTTGCATGGGCTGCTACAGAGGACAGACGGTTGATCTATATAGCTTGAGTGGGCTGCTGCAGAGGACGGATTCAGGACTGATATGGCTGCTATGGAGGATGAACGGATTTTGATCTGCTGCTATGGAGGATGAGGTACTATATAATATAGTAACACATTGCCAAAAGAGAATGTTTTAATATTTTTAACTTCTTTTCTCAGTCTAAATCAGAAAATCTCCCCACATTTAAACAGCACTATAACTTTTGAGGGCATACCTCCCAGATTTCTTATAAAGAAACATGTTGACCTTGAGGATCTCAAAGTGCAATACAAAGAAACTTATTACAGATTATTTTCTGAAGGAGGCCTGAATTCAGAATGTAAAGGGTTTACTTAAAGAATGCAAACATTTAAATATTTGCTCATATCTATTGTCAGAAAATTCAACATTTCACATAGTAAGAGGCCTCACATGAAATGCAAACGTTTGTTTTTTCAGCATAACAATGATCTGTACAGATTCCCTATTAGTGGACTGAGGCTAGAAGAGAGCTTGAATAGCCATTAAAAAGAAAAGACGTACTAAGTCATTTTAATATGTGAAGTGCACTTATGTAACCATTAAAAAAGAAACAGAAAAGATGCTGTACTTCTTCCTTTCAATGTGTGTGTCTGTGTGTAAATGAATTTTATAGCATGGTAAATTGCATAGCAGTATGGGCTTTGCTGTTTTTGTATAGATATAGATATATACACACACAAATATATATATATATATATATATATATATATATATATATATATATATATATATGTGTGTGTGTGTGTGTGTGTATATATATATATATATTTATATATATTTTTTTTTTTTTTTTTTTTTTGGAATCTGCTGTTCACCATTAGCTATTCCCGGTGACCTTTCTCGGTCTCTGTAACCCTGGTATTGAAGAACTAGGGGTGATATATATAGCACTACCCCTATACCTGGGAAGATTTTCTCCATGTATCCACCCCTACCACACAATGTGCACAATGTTGTCAGTGTAATCATATGAGGAAATGGCAAATGCACATATAACCATGGTCATCAGATAAGTAGTTCTAACCTACTGTGGCAGCTACTGTATGAATATATGACAGTTTGCTGACAGAGCAATACAACAAGATGCATTACAGGACAAAGTTCATTTAAGCATCTTCGCCACAAGCTTCCATAAATTACATAACAGTCTTGGCACTTACCGACATGTTGATTTGTAGAAAAATTGTATAAAAAACTGTATTACGACCTCATGGTTCTCCATTACAGTAATAAACAAGAGAAGATATAAATGCTAGAAGTGCATGTGCATCAGATGCCTCTGTAATAGTCAACTAGTAGTGAATTCATGTTATTCAGCAGCTACAGCTCTATGTGTGATTCAGGACTAATCTGGAGGATGAACAGATTTTGATCTGGTGTGTGTAATGTCCCAGTTGATATATACTGGTGGCTAGAGAGAACACATGGTGGTGGGTAGAGAATACTCAGGCTTGAACCCTGTACCTTGGGTGCAGGTGGTAAGGACCTGACTTCCCTACCTGCCACCATTTGTAAAAAATTTGCAGATTTTTGCATCATATTTGTTCTGTTCCTCATAAAATCTCTGGTTTCTGTATGTTTGTTGTTCCTGGCAAAGTCAGTAGTGTAGTGGTGCACTGGTAGTATTGTTGCCTGACAACTACAGGTTCTCTGCTTTGATTCTTGGCTGGGGTGGAATCTACATGTCTTCCCATCTTACAATGTGTCTGGAGTGTTTCTTCCTGCTCTGCTGAAAATTGGCTTTTGTTCCAAGTCAGACTTTCCTGGTTAACAAATGTTAAATAAAAATAACAGGCATTTGAATTTCAGACTTCATATTCTTCAGAAAGTACATGACCTTTTATTCTAGCAATTTTCTAAGTTTATAACATGGATATTTGAAATTTGTCCTTATTTTTGGGACTGTATTCCCCCATTATTGGCTTTGTCCAGGTTTTTTGTGCTAAGGTTGAGAGCTATGGTGAGAACTGAATTCACTGAATATGTTTGGGGACTGTATTCCCCCATTATTGGCTTTGTTCAGGTGTTTTGTGCTAAGAGGTTGACAGCTATGGTGAGAACTGAATTCACTAAATGGTAGTCATTTAAGTTTCAGTCTTCCTCTCTTTCACAAAACAGCTGATTTGGCATAGTGGTATGTTGCTCTGTTTTGCACAGGGTTCCCCTGGCTTCAAGATTTGGCAGTGAAATGTATGGTGGTAACACAGCATTTTATTGTTGCAACTTTCCAACATTATACAAGCAATGTTTAAAATGTGTCCCTGTTTTTTGGGCCCCCCCCAATAAATGTTGGCTTTTTCCAGATTTCTTGTGCTGCAAAGTTCAGAGATACAGCAGAGTGTCAAATAGATTTTACAAGGAGCTGAGAGCTGCAGGGGAACAAAAGTTTAGTATTGCTTATGGTAAATCGACTTGTATTGTTAATAGCACAACAGGTAGTGTACTTGCTTTTGATGCAGAAGGCTGTGGGTTCTACTCCCACAATAGGTAGATGCGTTGCTGATACTGTACTGTGTTGTAAATGGGTTGGATGCTGCAGTCCTTTTTGGTGAAGATACCTAGTAACTATAAACCTGTTATCAGTTTACCATCCATTCCCTGCTGCAATATTACTAGCTTATCATTGTGTTAATGCAACATGAGCAATTTATTCCTCAAGGGCAACAACCACTTTATTTGAAGATGAAACAATGACATATAAAGTTGTTTGCTAGCAGCAACCTCTTCATTAGTTACATATTTATTTAATGTGGAATTATTTAGATGACTTTTACTTCTTCAGAGATTGTGCATATTTACTGATACTGGTGGACTGTAGACGTTTGAGTAGACTTTTATGATGGAAATGTAGGTTTGAGTAGACTTTTATGTGGAAATGTTCTGAATTGGGAAGTTTTGTCATTATTGGTGCATGCATTTTGTTTCATTGTTTACTGGAAAAATGTTCAAAACAATAAATTTAAAATGCCCTCTAACAACTGTACTGTATTGTACAAGGAATATAATTTAATACAACCAGGAAGGTGTATAAAAGAGCATGTGTATGTTTCATGTTCAAGGGGCCTATGATATGAAAACAGCCCAAAGTTAATCTTTATCTGCCACTGGCAAAATGTATTTTCTTTGAATGTGGGTTTCAATGCTGTTTCAATGAATGTGAGTTTCAAGGGCAGAGAAGTTTTAATGCAAAGTCTATTTTCATTGTGAGACTGCATTGTTTTGTTTAGCAGATATCTATTAGGGTTTGTGCTTTAAAATGCAAAATAAAACTTTCAAATGAAATCCAAATCATTGCAGAAGTAAAGCAGTATGCACATTACAGTGTTTATGGTAAATGGGGCGAAATAACCAAGGAATGGGACATTGGAATGGCTGCAGGGGGGAGGCTCCATTCGACCATGATTTTGTGAGGGAGGAAGGGCAGCAAACTCAGACAGCCCCGGCTGAACTATACCTCTCAACTGTCCAGATTTTTGCAGAATTAATAGATTTTTGCTTCTTATTTTTGGTTTGTTCCTCATAAAATGTGTGGTTTTCTGGCAAATCATTTAGGAATGAAGTCACTAAATAATGACAGACACTGAGTTTCAGACGTTATAACCTTCAGAAAAATGCATGCTAAAGCAAGACCTGTTATTCTATCAACTGTCTTAAGTTTATACAAGAGCAATTTTTAGTACTGTTTGTATGTTCCCCCAATGTATTTATTTGGCCTTGTCCGGATTTCCTGCATTAAGAGGTTGAGAGATACATGCAAATAAATCGCTTTATAGAATTAGGAACATCCAAACCTCTCAACTGTCCCCAATTTTGGCTCAAAATGTTGCTCTCCCCCTAATAATCAATCCACAAAATGGCAATTTTGGAAGAAAACGTGGAGGGTTTACAATTATATATAACTGTAATGATCAGAGTTATAGATTACTTTTATTTCAGAAATGCATGTAGATGCTCTTATTTTGTCAGCTGCTCAAGTTAACAGTACTAATATTAAAAAGGTGTCCCTTCTTTGACATGTTCCCAGCTGTATTGTGTGGCAATTTTATATTTTTGCATCACATTTTTGGTCTGTTTTTCATAAAATTGTGGTTTTCTGCCAAATTAGTGGCAAATCATTAAAGATTGAATTTAGAAAATAATGGCAGACATTTGAGTTTCAGACTTCATAACCTTCACAAAATTCATACTAATGCAAGACCTTCTACTATTCTGTTATCTTTCTAAGTTTATAAGAGCAATATTTAAAAATTTTCCTTATTTTTGGGCCTGTGTCCCACTTCTATGTATGGCTTTGTCCTGATTCTTGTGCTGAGGTTGAGAGGTATGAGTGTCAGAGCCATCACCATCAGCCAGAGACATTTCAAATTGTGAAATACTTGTTGCACCCCACTCCCCCATGTAGTGACTCTGGATGTGTCCAAGCAAGGCAAGGAGCAGTTATGCAGTGTAAGTGTGCAGAGTATTCCCCCATCCAAGGAAGACACAAGTACGACAGTGGCTTTTCATCTGTCCTTGATTTTTCAGAATGTTCTGGTTTTCTGTCATATTTTTATACTGTTGATTTATGCTTCTTATTATTCAGAAAATGCATGCTGTCGCAGTGCCCTGTTGCTTTGTGTTTAAGTAACAATGCTTTAATGACCATCGGGTAAGCTTGTCTGAGATTGTAAGATGCAAGTAACCTTGAATAAGCATACTGTTAAATAATTACCAACACTGAAAGCCTTTTTGTTGTTGCCATGCAGAGAATATTTACATGACTAGATAATGTACAAGCCTTAGGTATTGAAATGCATACGACAGTATTTGTAATAAAGGACAGGGTTACAGTATTTTCAAAAGCTCATTATATTTGTTGGAGATTTGCAGTCATCTTTGCAGGCTTTACCCGTAAACTAAACAAAATGCCAATCTATCATGTGTGGTCCATAACCTGTGCAATAATCCTTTAAGCAATTTATCTTGTGCTTGTTTCTTGTTTGCTGTTCATTTTTTACTTTGATCATGTTTTCCCCATGAAACAAGTAGATAGTTGTCAGGCAGCAGGTCTTTTTTGGATAAGAAACATTTTTACAAGTGGGGGTATCACAGACATTTTTACTTTCAGCATGTTACTTGGTACTTTTATAAAGTTGAATATAAGTTATAATTAGAACTGCAGTGCAAGGAGAAACCTTTTTTATACTTGATTTTGACTAGTATTCCAGTAATGTATTTAAAAAGTAATTTATTTTTTCATGCCTCACAACCTTTTTGTTTCCATCTAGATATTAAGTAAGCTGTCATGTAGCCAATGCATTGAAATATTTTTTTCTTCTACACTTTATTTTGTCTTGATTGGACTCTCATAATGACGGTTTGGCACCCAGGGCAGCGTATTTAATTAAAGTTCCAGTTGTTGTGTTTTGTAGCACAGCTCCACCCCCTTTCTAGTTGGCCACACTCCTTCCCATTGGCCCCACCCATTCTGCTGTCTCCTGCAGCCCCCCTTTAATTTGAAGTCACCAGCCATCACTGCCATCTTCTACCAGTTCGGCACACATCTGGGCATTCTCTTTTAGATTTCAGACATAGTTAAAGAATTTCTTATGATTATCTTTACCTAGGGATGCTATTTTATCTTCATAATGAGCTTTAGAGGACTTTACAATATTTCTGATTTGCTTGTTCAAGCTGGGAAGGGAATTCTTCCTCTGCTGAGTCAGTTCCCTCTTGTTCTGAGACATCAGTTTCTTTCTTTTGTTATATATAACCTGTTTATACTTGAGATCCACCAAGGTGGCTTGTTTTTTCGGGATGACCTGGTTTTAATCCAGTCAGGTACAGCAGAGTCTATACAGTTGCCTAAATGTTTATATAGGGCATTTGTGTACACCTCTGCATGGGAGTCATTGCTGTCTGTAACTGCAGGGGGTATAAAACTTTTTATGCCATCGCTTACTGTGCTTTAGTTTGCTTTGGAAAAGTTTTTTAGTTTTTTTTGCTCCTATGGTGGTGACATGTTCAGTAGTTACTTTGAACGAGACTGATTTATGTCCGACCTTACCAGGGACAGCATCACACAAGGGGGAGTGCAGTGACCACCCTATGTTTGTGAGTACTATGTCTAGGACATTTGAGCCCCTTGTGGGGGTGCAGACTATCTGTTCCAGAGCATTTGTATTGACAAAGTCCAGGATCCTCTGGACAAGCATGTTCATGCTCATGTATGTCACCCAGTCGATGGAAGGATAGTTAAAATCTCCTATGACTAAGGTGTTGGACTGTATGGCAAGTGACTCCAGTAAGTCCAGGTAAACAGTGTGCTTTTCTTGGTTCATGGTAGGGACCTATAGCTAGCAATGATGTGGCAGGGTATTTTGCCTATAGTCAATGGGACATGGAGTAGTTTGAGAGAGTTGTACTGTTTGACCAGTCTTGAAGTGTACTTGGCTTTAATGAAGATGGATACACCTCCACCTTTGGTTCTTTCATGCTCATTTTGAGGTCTGAACATGTGAAAGGCATTGTAGTCTTGCACAGCTGGGTGCTCTCCGCAGCCTTCAACCATGTCTCAGTGACTGCACAGATGTCCGCATCTTCCAAGAAGAGGAGTGCTTCCAGGGAGTGCAGTTTGATATTTGGATTTCTAGCATTATGCAGTAGAACCTTTAGTTTGTCTTGAGTGACTTTTGTTGCTTCAGAAATGTTGTTGTTTTGACATTTCCTAAAAAAAAGGCACTATGAGGAGGCAAGCACCTTTGCCAGTATCCAAAAGCCTAGAGGAGACAGATGCAGACCATTCTGGCAAAACAGTATGGCCTGTCAACCATGTCTTTCCAGGATGACAGATTACTGGATCCCCCTGGACCGACACCACAAGCTAAGCCAATTGTTGAAGAGGATCATTTGTGTTTATATTGTGGTATCACCCCAGGTGAAGATAGACATCTGCTTAGGGCTAGGGTCATACCTGCCTGGAACACATAATCTGAGAGTTCAGTCATGTCTCTCTTCATATAGTCCAGAGAAGTATGTCTCAGTCATTCACCCCAACATGGACTATGACAGAGTCATAATGGTACTTGTTGTTGAGTGATGAGTGCATGTGTGATTTGGTGGAGCCTGGCACCTGACAGACAGCTGACTGTGGCCTTCTCTTTGTCCAGTCTGGTGAGGGGGACATCTGTGTGTCTCACTATGGAGTCACCTATGACCAAGACATTAGATTTTGAGGTGTTTTGCCTTAGGGGCTTATTTGCTGACACACTGGTGTATGTGTTACTATGTGTAGTGGCTTCTATTTATATAGCAGTGGGTGCAAGTGGTTTACATCTGGGAGGTTTCTGATCTTTTCACAGGCATCTAATGAGTACCTCTGCATATGTGGGCTTACGTGTTATGACCTCATTTTGTGTAAGAAGTGAAGCGTGTATACTGACAACCTGTTTGATGTCCAGTTTGTTGTTACGTGAGAGAATTGATTCCAATTTCATAGTCTAGTTACATCTCTCACATGGGGTATTTGTATGTTTTAGGAGTATGTGGTTGTCAGTATACATGAGGCAATTTCTGTCTAGGGAAAAATTGAGTTTCAAGGGATTTGCATCCATACAGGGCACCGCTATGCCCTGTTGCATGGTATGCTGCAATGCACAAAAATGAGGCTTAAATACAGGCAAAATTAAAACACTTTTAAGCTAATCTAACAATAGGAAAGCATACGATTAACCTTCCTTCAGCAATCCTCAGCTTAGACAAGGCTAGATCCACACTCTTCTGCCAAAAGAGCCATTCTTAATGGAAAGTGTCTGGTTTAGTGCTCAAGTGTATCAATAACAGGCTAGATTTAGCAGGTCTAACTCTAGTCTGTGCTATATAGGTATCAGAACAGTGCAAATCAAGTGCAGAGAATGAAGCAGTCACAAACAGTAAAACAGCAAAAAAAATAGAAATGTAGTAATTCAATAAAATACAGTTCAAAAGTGCAGAAGAATCACAAAATATACTTATTCTTATTTTTTTTTTTGCCTTGGATGCTTTGGATTAAAGCAGAAACACTCTAGACCTCTGGCAAAGAATGCCAAATGTAGAGCAGCTCCACCGAGCAGCTCCAGTTAATTGAGCACAAACCCATTCAAAGTGAGGCTTAAATACAGGCGAAATTAAACACTTTTAAGTTATCTCTGGTTGTAGTAACAGTGTTTTGTCAAATATCAGGATTCATAATATCATTAAATGTTTTACCATTGACATAATGCTCTTAATTTAGCTAAATACTTCTGGTGGGGATTCTGTCTATTAAAACTATGATCATACCTGGAATTAGGCACACATAATGCCTTCTGGCTGTGAGGGCCTGCACTTATCATCTGTGACTGTATAGGGGCCCTCCAAAAGCAGCTGCTGGTTGGAGGAAAAATGACGAAAGAAAGAGATTGTTCATTCTTTTATTACATGCTTTATCCAAAATAGGGTTGTGATATGATTCTGTTAAGATAACACCGATAATTTATGAATGACTGTAAGTGAGGTACGCACCAGAGAACCTTAGCCTAGAGTGATCAATCTCAGCACTTACCTGGGATGTTAAGATTTTCCCAATCTTCTGCAACGGTTTTCTCTTCCAGGAAGTTGCATAAATACTGGCAGGATACTAGATACTATAACTCTCAAATTCTTTCAATAATTCCATGTAAAGCCAAATATAATGGAGGAATAAAGGCTCAGAACCAGGAACACTTTTTAAACATTACTCTGACTCACTTAAAAAAGTTAGTAGAATATCACGTTTTGTATCAACATGCATTTTCTGAACAATAAGAAGTATGGAACTGTAATGTTTGACATGACTGGCTGTCTGCAATCATGAATGATTTATTAGCAAATCAAAAATATTACGAGGGACAGGGCAAAAATATCAAACAAAAACAAGGCCATTCTGTGAAATCAGAGACTGTGACAGGTATACGTTGCTCCTCAATGAGATAAAAAGAGATTTACTCTTTCTATTGTTTAATGACTAATAAAAAAATTATCACTGATCTGGTATGGTAGTACTAGTGTCACAAAATGTATTGCAAGTCGCTGAAATCAGTGAAAGCTAGTAGTGCTATAGCTTATCCATGCATGCGTACAGCAGGGGGTGGGTTTAAGTGTAAAGTAACAAGTTGGCCATTATTTCTTTCATTTTCTATCACAATCAGTACTGCCATTGTGCTTGTGTGCGGGGGATGGAGTCATTGCAATGCATTTAATACAACAACATATTCATTACTTTCTTTCACTTATTATCACAAACATAACTTTACGCATGATAGGTGGTTATCTTTGGCCTAAGCAGGATGTATCTGAAAGCAACTGGTACAGTGGTGCAGTGAATGGTGTTGTCATTTCAAAATGCTTTGCTCTGGTTGAGTTCTTGGCTGTAGCTTTCTCTATGGGGTGTGTCCATGCTTTCCCTGTCTCTGTATGGGTTTACCCATGTGCTCTGATTTCCTGCAGCACCCCAAAGTCATGCTGTAAGTAAACTGACATTCTGTAGTTTCAGTAAAGGTGAATGTGCAGCATGTGTGCGTGCATTTGTGGATCTTGTGATAGACCTGGCTTGTCAGGAAGCATCTGTGTGTGTATGTTTACACATGCATGTATGTGTGAAAAATATCACTGATTTGTATCTGTGGACACATGATAATGATGGGCACATGGTTAGTGATAAAGAAATGCAGTTAATAAGTAATTATCTTTCAAAATTAAGGCATAAAATATATTACAGAACATTTAGCCCCCACACCCCAGACAGTATAAATTGATTTCGGTATGGGTTAGATGTGGCCCATGCCCACAACTGCACCCGTTCTAAAACTAGCCCTGCTCAGAGCTATGTACAGGAATGTATTGTAGCTTGTTTGTGTGACTGGGGATGATATCATTATTTCTCAGAAGTGTACACAGGAGTTTATTATAGCTTGTGTTGGGAATGGGGACAGTGGGGTCACTCTTTTACTTCACTTACAGACCTCAGAAGTGTGCAAAGAAGATCAATATAGGTTGCGCAGAAACAGTCTACTCTCTAGGAGTAACAAGTTGGAATACATTACAACAAGTTGGAATACATTACAGTGATCGTTACTTTGTCACTTAACTTACAATTGCACATCAGATACATATACAGGTGGCTGTCTTTTGAGGATGGAGGTAACAAGGCATGCAATATATAGGCATGACAGCAGTCAAGTGAAATACATATGTATACATATCTTTTTATTGGGGGGGGGTCGGCAGGCAGTATTCCCAGCTAGGATTTTTGTAGCCTCTCAAATATTTGTCTTGTTAGTTTATTGTGAACTGCTATTCTGTCAGCTTTGAACATGACACTTTCGACATACTTTTTCTTCTCTGAAAGAAAAAAAAAATACGATTAAATGTCTTTTCTTACTCATGATTTTGGTCACCACAGGGTCTAAAGATTGGGAAATTGCTCTAAAATGCCCCTCAGAGCATCTATAACCCTAAGGCTTCTATGGGCTTCCTGGCCCCCAGATTCCACAGCTTAATTCACTTCTTTTCTACACACTTATTACAGTGTTGTCTTAGCTAGTTGGCATGTTGCAAGGATGCAAAGAAGGATAACCTTGAACAGTAACTTTTAGTTATGTACTCACCATAACTTCAGATGTTTGGGATCCATCTCGCCTACATTCTGACTGATGGGTTTGGAGCCGATCCCTCGGCTCCGACTCCTCGCTTTTATGCTATAGCCTCTAATTGGCTGAGCTATCTTTATCCCAGGATGCACCACCACTAATCCCCCAGATCTTGTTTGTCCGCATTCATGCACACATGCACAGCTTGTTTATATAACATTGTTAGATGTTTCAAGATGAAACAACAGGATTCGGACCTTCTGATATCCTCTGATCTCCAAGGAAGGGGAAGGAGGGTGGGTTTGTAGAATGTAATGCAGATGGATCCCAAACGCCTGAAGTTATGGTGAGTACATAACTAAAAGATTATGTGATCCTATCTCGCCTACATTCTGACTGATGGGACAGCGTCCTAGCACCTAAATCCCGGGTGGCTCATTGGAAAACATTCCTGAGCACTGTGGAACCAAATGAAGCTCGTCCTCTAGATGCCACATCTAATTTGTAGTGAGAAATGAAGGTGTGGGGAAGACCATGTAGCACAAATGTCACCAATAGCAAGCTTAGAATGAAATGCTACCGAAGTAGCCATAGCCCTTGTAGAATGAGCCTTGACAGAGGTGGAAAGCTCTTTGTTAGAATAAATATAAGCTTGAGTAATACAGTCCCTGATCCATTTGGCAATAGTGACCTTTGTGACCGCGTTGCCCAATTTGTTTTCTCCAAAGGACACAAACAACTGATCTGTCTTCCTTGATTGTTTGGTCCTGTCCAAATAAAAACGTAACTGCCTGTGGACATCTAGTGTGTGAAAAATAAACTCCGCTTTATTGGAGTATTTTGGGAAAAAAAAATGGGAGCTCTAACGACTGTTGCAAGCATAAAGTAGAACAGACTTTAGGAACAAAAGAAGGATTTGGTCTGAGGAATACCCTGTCTGTATGAAAAACCAAGTACGGGGGTTTCACTGACAAAGCCTGAAGTTCTGAAACCCTCCTGGCTGAAGTAATTGCCACTAGAAAGGCTGTCTTCCATGATAGAAACTTTAGATCACAGGTAGCTGCCGGTTCAAAGGGAAAAGAAGTCAGGGCCGCGAATACTATATCGAGATCCCATGGAGGTGCAGGATGGGAAATCGGAGGTCTTAATAAAGCAGCACCTTTCAAGAAGGTCTTACACAACCTGTTGCTCATTAAAGGTGGGTCTATGGATTCATGAAAATTAGAAATCGCTGCCAATTGTACTTTGATGGTAGAAACAGAAGAGCCTTGATTGAAAAGAGAGGTCAGGAATTTGAGTACTTCTGCCACGGGAGTAGAAATGGGGTCTAGGCCCTGGAGTTGAGCCCAGATAGCAAACCTTTTCCATTTGCTAGAATACAGTTTCTTACTTGTGGGCTGAAGACAAAATGTGCACCACATCTGGATCCAGTGCATGTCTCCTGACTATGGTCGGAAGAGGAGGAGCCAGGCCGTCAATTTTAATGTGTGTAGGGACTGGTGTAGTAGTCCCGACTGATGAATCAGTAGGTCTGGAACCTGGTCCAGGAACCATGGACCTTCCAGAGCATGTTTCCGAAGATAGGGAAACCACACTTGACGAGGCCAGTATGGAGCAATCAAGATCATCTTGCTGCCTAAGAGAGAAGCCTTCTGGATCACTCTGGGAAGGAGGGGAACTGGAGGGAAGGCATAAAGCAGCCCGGTAGGCCAAGGTTGGGCTAATGCGTCCATAGAGGTCTTGGTTAGGGAGAAAAATTCTTTGCACTTAGCATTCAGAGGAGTCGTGAAGAGGTGAACTCCCCATTCGCTGAAAATCTGCCTTGTAATTGTCATATTCAGAGACCATTCGTGAGGAGAGAGGATGGTTCTGCTCAACCTGTCGGCTATGACATTGGATTTGCCCGGTATGTGAGTAGCCACTAGGAAGCCGTTTCCGAGACTGCCCATTCCCAAACTCTCATCGCTTCTCTGCAAAGAGGATAGGATCTGGTCCCTCCCTGTTTGTTCAGGTACCAGACAACTGACATGTTGTCTGAGTGAACAGCAATTATGCCCTGAGGGAGGTAATCGTGAAGGGCTCGAAGGGACAGGAGTACTGCCCTCATTTCTAGGATGTTGATGTGGAGAGAGGTCTCTTCCGGGTGCCATTTGCCTTGGACTGACCTGCCCAGGGAATGCCCCCCCACCCCGTCTGGGAGGCGTCCGGGAGGAGGAAGAACAAAGGGTCGCCCTGATCCAAGTTGGGGACACTAGCCACCAGCGAAGGTCCCGTTTGCAAGATTCTGTGATCCGTATGAGATGACTGAGAGGGAGTTCCTGAAAGGACCACTGAGTTGAAAGAAGCCACTGGAGGATTCTCATGTGTAATCTTGCCAAGGGAACTAGCAGAACTGTGGCAGACATCGATCCTAATAGCTGTAGGACCATTCTGGCTGGGGCTTTGGATCTGGGGAGTAAGGCTCGAACCTGATTTTGAATGGTCTGAATTCTGTCTGCAGGTAGATAGACCCACATCTGGTTTGAATCTATCTCTACCCCCTATGAATCTTATTCTTTGAGATGGCCGCAACACAGACTTTGGCCAATTGAAGGTGATTCCAAGGGAATTGCCCAGTGATATTGTGGCTTGCAGGCTCCGTAGAAGTAGATGCTTGGAGGTGGCAGTTAGGAGCCAGTCGTCTAGGTACGGAAACACCTGGAATCCTAGACTTCTCAAGTGAGCAGTCACTACTGCCAAACATTTGGTGAACACCCTGGGGGCTGTGGTGAGACCAAAGGGCAGCACGCGGAACTGAAAATGACTGCCTCCTAGGCTGAAGCGCAAGTGTCTTCTTTGATGTATTTTGATATGGTATCGTAATACGCCCCTTGAGGTCTATGGAGCACATCCAAACACCTTTCTCCAACAATGGGAGAATGGTTTGTAAAGTGACCATTGAACTTGGACTTCTTGACTGAGCAGTTTTAGGTTGCTTAGGTCCAAATGGGCCTCAAGTCCCCGTCTTTTGGCACCAAAAGAATCTTGAGTAAGTCCCTAATCCGATCTGGTCTGGACGGTTGGATGACTCCTTTTGCAGTAGCTTTGAAACTTCTAAGGCTGGTATCCCGTTGACTGGGTGGCGGGTCCGGGATTCTTTTGGACTGAGGGGGCAACAGAATGGGATGGAGTAACCTCCGCGATAATTGAAGCACCCATCGGTCCTGAGTGATCCCTTCCCAGGCCTTCAGGTGCTTCAATGACCCTCGACTGGCTCGAGCAGCACAGTCGGGCAATCCCTCAGGGACTATGAAAAGCTGAAGAGCCACGAAAGGACTCGCGGTCTCCAGTGTTGTGAGGGCCTCTGCCGCCTCTGGGATGGCGTCTTCCTGATGAATTTCCCCCTCCTCTGCGTCTGGAGGGAACCTTCCCCTGAGAGGGTAAGACTTCTGAGAGCTACGGAACCACATCTTCCCTCCTCTTTTAGCCTTGGGATAAGGCCGAGTGGAAAATCGTGCCCCTACGGCAGTCAGAGTCTTACCCTCCTGTTCACAGTGGGTAAGTGTGTCTTTCACCTTGGGCCCAAACAGGGAGGACCCATCAAAGGCGAATGAAGACTTGAAGGCCACCAATGACACAGGCGGAGCCAGGCTTGTCTCCGTAGAGCAATGCCTGTACCCGCTGCTCTACTCGCCCCTTCAGCCGCATACAAAATGATGCTCATGGACGAGTTCGAAATGGACGACATCGTAGCCAGCTGAGAACCAACCGTCTGGGCTAGCTCCTCAGGCAGGTTACCTAAGAGAGTATCGGATAGCTCCTTAATCAGATCCCTCTGGAATCTCGTAAAGTGCGTCAGGTAGTTCAGAGACCTCAGAGTAAAGGCCGCTGAACTAAGGGTGCGCTTACCATACCGATCCATGCTCCTAGACTCCTTATTAGGAGGATGGACGGACGTAGAAGCCTCTGCTACATCTTGCTGGGTAGCAGATGCCACCACCATTGCATCCACAGCCACACCTTCTGTAAGGAACTCTCTATCTGGGGGGCGCCGAAAGAAATTTGTTTGGACGAGTGGGCACGGTTCCACAGAGTCTGGGTGTTCCCGTCCCCAGGCACGAGGGGCACCGTTTCTGACAGAGTGGGTGTTCCCCTACCGACAGATCAAATCCAAGAGCTCGTCGAGGGGAGACACCCAGGAGGTGGAGGGCTGAGCCCCGAAGGCCTTCAGGAACACCGACTCATCAGCAGAGGGAGGTTTGGACTGCCAGCCGCCTCATTGTTTTAGGGCTTCCAGGATGTCTGCAAAGGAGACATCATCCGAGGACAACTTGGGGACCCCTCTGCATCATCGAGATCGGTGTCAGATGTCAAAGCCTCGTCAGAGTCAACGTGCTTCCTCTTGCGTTTTTCTTCCTGGGAGGTTCTTCCGAAGAGGCTTCAGAAGGACCACCAGGAGGGGAAGAAACCCCAGCAGGGGTAACCTGAGGCCCAGGGGCTCCGCTGTGGACAGGGGACTGCCAACGACCCAGTCTCCAAATGTAGGGAAGGAGCTGGGAAACTGTGGAGGTAGCCAATGAAGATTTGGCTAGAGACTCCTCATAGCCCTGAAAGGCGGACCACCAGAATCCTGGGAAGGTCCCCTCCGTGTATGACAGTGGATGGTACTCCCGCACCGACCAGAGGGAGACTTGGGACCAAAAGCATCAATCCCAAGCCTCCCCAGGGCGAAGGAAAAAGTCCGTACTGAACTCCGACCGCCTGACCCTAACACTTCCACTGGTTCCACCAACACCTGCTCCAACGGTGCCGAAGCTTGGAGGAGGAAGTACAGTAGGGAGTGGACCATCGGCTCCGGCCAACTGGGCTGGAGCCGAAACCATATTTTGGAACACCGGAGACTGGAAGAGTCGAGGAGCACACCTGTCGATGTCTGAATCAGACATCCTGGATGATCTCGAGGATACCGAACCAATTTCTCCATCAAGGACTCAACAATTATCGAAACCTTCAGGCGCCGATAAGGACTTCGCCCGAGGGGAAGAGTCTGAGCCGATGAGCTCCAATATCAGTGGAGCCGATGAGGGTGATGCTCCAGACCTAACCAGAGGGGTGAGGCTGGAGGCATCGAGGCAGAAGTCCGTGGAGCCGATGGAGAAGTCTGCTTAGCTTAGCCATCGGTTCCGACTGACTGGTCGGAGCCGTGCTTTCTTCTTAGAAGGAGACGGAGAGGAAGATAAAGCCTCCTCAAAAGAAGGCTTGATTAATCCTTTGAGGATTAATTTGTTTTCCTCTCCTGGAGGACTCGGGGAAAACGATGGCATACACTGCACGATTCCTGCAGATGTTTGGCGCCAAGACAATAGGCGCCGGAGGTGGTGTGTCCGTTATGGACATTTTGAACCCACACCCGGAGGGTTTATGTTCTTTAGACATAGTCCTACAAAAAAAACAGTAAACTTAAGGGTTTGACACACAGGAACAATAAGTATGCCACTAACTCAGAAATATTAAAACTGAAAAATTTTAACTTTACACTTTTTTACAGAAAGTGAGAAAGGAAAAGGGGAAGGAGGGTCAAGACCCTCTAACTCAAACGTGGTACTGACCACACACAACCACTGAGAAGTAGTAACCACAGGAAGGCCCTCTAACTAACCTTCTCTGACAGGAAAAAATACTAAAAATTCAATCAAACTGCCAGAAACACACTCGTACACAAAAAATAGCCGTTAAAACAGCTTTTGGGTTTAAATGAAGCAAATACTGACAGGAAAAAAGACTATATATATAGTACTTAGCCCAGCCAATGTTGAGACCACGTCCAAGCTCGATCTGGGGGATTAGTGGTGGTGCATCCTGGGATAAAGATAGCTCAGCCAATTAGAGGCCTCGCTCTATAGCATAACCCATCAGTCAGAATGTAGGCGAGATAGGATCACATAACATCAATATATTTCTTTCCTTAGTCCTAATTTTTGCTCAGGTCATCAATGGATGAAAAGGTTGTTCAAAACAATAAAATACAGAATACACTTCAGAGCATAAAGAAAGCTATGGCTTGTGGAAAAACCTGAAACGTAAGGCAAAATGTGAAAAAAAGAAATAAGTAATCTGTGTGGTGTAAGGCGCCCAGGGAGGGGGTAAAACGGGAAGCACTGGAGGAAGTGTGCAGTGGTAACACCATACACACTGGAGTGCACCATGGAGCCCTTCACCTGGGGCACCATTAAACTTAAGGACAGGTCTGCACATAAGGTTGGAATGTAAAATTATTGCAACTAAATGCCAGTCACTGTGAATGTCACTGAAATGAGACAACATGGTGTGGTACACAGGCATGCCATAATTTAAGACCCTTGTATTCAGTCTATGGGCACTAGTAATAAAACTTTTCAGAATGAACTAAAAGGTTACTTAAGAGGGGAGAAAATGAAGAGGCAAATGAGAAGAAAGAGAGATACAAGATGAGGTTTATGAGTAATCCAGAGATAGAGAAAAGAGAGGTGCATGAGTGAAAAAGGATTTTGAAAATTGATAAGACACTCAGTGAAGGAGGCTAAGTTAGCAGAGGAGTTTAGTGTGACTGGGAAGTAATAGCTCAGGTGACTGAGTTCTTTTGAATGCATGAACATTTATCTTAATTTTAAAGAAATCTTTTTGATGTCAGTATTTTGTGTACGACTGAATATACTTTTAGTGAGGGTGGAGTGATTACTCCAGTTGGGATGCTATACATAAAATATGACCTGCTGTGAAAGTTAGGTTTAGGTGTTTGAATGGCTGGGTCTGTTATCTACAACAGAAATACAATTCAAAAGGATAACCAAACTGCACATGTTAAGGTTAAACAGCTAATGTTTTGGTGAAAAGCATGAATCAATACTTTTAGAACTGATTCTGCTACTTAAAAGTTGTTGCTGTTTGTCTTTCAGCTTTTCCCGGTTAGGGGTCGTCATAGCGGAACTCCGGTCCACTAATGATTGGCAGTAGATTTTCACAAACGCCGAGGTGCCAGCTCAACGTCCAACCTTCAATGAAGGCACGCCCATTTACGCATGTCTGCAACTTAAAAGTGATGTTTCCTAAAATTATATAAATCACATTGAGTAGTACTATATAATTATCCTGATATGAAATGGAGGATTATGTTACAAATGGCAGTCAACTTATTAAAATGCAGTCCAGCTATGGTGTTCTACAAGTACTTCAGTCCCAAGTGCTTGAAATCCACTGTCTCATGTTAGAGCTCAAGCGCCTTATAGATCATGTGGGCTGCTGCTCGTGCTGAAACTCAAATATGAGCTCAGGAAAGCAGACGTGAGGAGGGAGAGGGAGGGGTGGCTTTAGGTTTAGGGAGCACGAAGGGAATTTTACGCTTAGGGAGCAGGACAGGATTTTTAGCATTAGGAAGCAACTGGTGAATTTAGGCTTAAGAGTATGCTGGAGTTTTAAGGTTAGGGAATGATCAGGGACTTTAAGGTTAAAGGAAGGGGATTGGAAGTTTAGGGCAAGGGAATGAGGAGTTGGGTTGGGAACTGGGTGGAAGTTTTAGGGTTAGGGTTTATGTTATAGTAGAGCTATGTAGTTTATAGGAGCTAGTGTGGGACAGCTATGTAGAAAAAGGAGAGCAGGCTAGTGGGATTTTTAGCACTTGTTTATTCGAGCAAGTGGCAGTGAGCATGTGTCATGTGCTTCTAGCAAGTGATTGCCTGTGGTAGACCCATCCACTGTAATATTATATATATATATATATATATATATATATATATATATATATATATATATATATATATCTATATATCAGTGTTACAGTTAATCTTACTTAAAAATCTGAACCAACAACTTTTTGTTTAGTTCTAGTCTAGCAAATAATAGCAAACTGAGTATATACTAAGTTCATGATCTAAGAAACATAATTTGTGAAAGTGAAATGTTTTCACTGTTTGAAGGCAGAGCTGTAACAAGTAGTCTGAGTATATTTTAAAATCAGCCAAACTAAACTGGTTCAGAGCTATTTCTGAAACATTTTAAACTGTTGTCTACACAGTGGGGGCACAATTTTCTTTGTTCACTTAGCTTGCACATGGGCACTGGTTAGAGTAGCCTCAAATGCATGAATCATACTGCTGGGGGAAAGCACATGGCCAAATTAGGGCAGCACAGCAAGAAAAGGATGAAGGTCATGTATGCTGCACCAATCTGATAAAAACATATGGATCACCAGGGAATAAATTCAAGATGCTTCATAGAGGGACCTTACTAGACCACCAGGGAACTGATGTTCTGGAAGGGAACCAGAAGGACTCTGTTAGCTGTCAGCAAGAATATAAGGAGGCAACTACCTAACTCATAAAAATATAGATAGGCCACACACACACAAACACACACACACACACACACACACACACACACACACACACACACACACACACACACACACACACACACACACACACACACCTATATATATCTATATATGGGTCTACTGCTCTACATTGAAAGAACACTTCTTCGAAATAGAGCAGGAGACCCACACTTCAGCGAAAGTTCACTTCAATGAAAGTGCACTTTCACTGAAGTCTAGTTCCCTGGGCGACCCCAAAAAAAACAAAAAAACCACTAAACATGTGCACCCCCCACACACACCCCCTACTTAAACATACCAACTCCTAGATCGCACTATAGTGGGAAAAAGGGAATATTCCTATTCCGCGCTGTAGTGTGACTGCCGAAGTCAATGTTCGAAGTTTCACTACTTCGAACAAGTGGACTCGGTGAAGTGGGTTCGAAGAAGTGAAACTTCGAACTTCTGCACGGATCACATATACACATATATATGTACACAAACATGTATGCAGACACACATACATATATACTGTACATGCAAAAAATATATATATATATATATATATATATATATATATATATATATATGGGTCTACTTCAGAAGAATGAAAAAACAAAAGACTGAAATTTCAAAATACTGAATTATGGAATTTGCCGCTTCTTCACTGTTGTGCGATCTTGGAGTTGGTATATATAGTTGGTATATGTGTGAAGTCATAGTCTTGCAATACCTACTAGTACAATATTGTCTAATGGCTTCCTGTCCAATTGTGGTAATCTATTAATATTTGAATTATTACTGTATGTGCATTAGTCTTACTGTCATTCAAACTATGTGTTTATTGTTATGTCTTGCAATGACCAAAGCAATGTAATTTCATTCACCTTGCACTGCTGTGTATATCTGATCAACAATAAAGTTTACTTTGACTTTGACTTAGTTAGTAGAGGGTGTTGGGGGGGCGGGGTTCAGGGGCTTGTCCCCTGCATTAAAAATGTGTTCACTATTTTGAACTTTCAGTCTTTTGGGATTCCACTTTTGGGTTTTTGGTCTTCTGAAGTAGACCCATATATGTATGTATGTATATATATATATATATATATATATATATATATATATATATATATATATATATATATATATATATATATATATATATATATATATATATATATATATATATATATATACATGTGTGTGTGTGTGTGTCATAAAATATTGCTAGTACTGTAAATTGAAATAGAGGTCTTGCTAACCATCAAGGGATGCTTGGTTTATGAATCATGGTCAGGCACAATGACTGTTAAACTGAGCAGTGCTTTTTGCCTTCACTCTGTAAAGAGGAAAAGAGAGAATATGAACAGTTCACCTAATTTGTGAAAACAGTAACCACCCAACACTGCCCAGCCAAAATCCACCCCAACAATCCTCAAACAAGCTAATAGGAAGTTCTGTTAGTTATACTGGGATAAACTTTTGAAAAACATATTAAAGTTTGACTCAAACTGTTCTAAGGTGTAAGCTACAAGAAATTCATGCAGATCTACTTAAAGTGCATGTTACTTCTATAGTGTTAACAAATACATTCTTTGCTTGTTTATTTCATTTGTTAATCACATAAGACTTGACGGGTACAACTGCCTATTTTCTGGAGTGACTTGGAAGAACTCTGGTTAAAGGACTTATTTAGAATCACACGGTATGAAAGGGAAGCTAAGACAAGGAGCTCACAATCTTAACTGCTTCTTATGTTATACTTACAAATAGTTTCATCCATAAATATCACAGGTTTAGTTTTTTCAAAATCATTTCTAACTTTTGCACTGATAATTGATGAAAAGTACATTTAAAATCACAATGAAGGAGAAATACAGGCATTTATCCAAAGGCCTAATTTTAGCAATGTGTCGTCATTAGAATAAAATGCCAACAAAATGCTACAACAAGTTAATACCAACCTGCTAATTTATATTTTAAATAAAACAGACACTAGAATGGATGTTTACTGAATCCAGCAGCTAATGTTAACAGTGTCATAATCAGAATGAAGTTGCTATATATCATCTTCTTTCTGACAAATTAAGATAAACTCTAATTTGTAAGGTACTTGAGAACCTTGCCACAAGTGAGGCATTCACAATTTTTCTTTTTTTTTCAGTACTAGCAAAAGCTCTAGCAATACGGGCTAGTATGATGTCCCACGGGGTGAAATCTCATCTGCACTTCCATCTCCTGCAATGTGACAAGCATCCAAGGTCCAGAGTAATTAGGCAGGGAAAAAATCAAACAATCAACAGACTGATCTCTTCACTTAGGGAAAGTGTATGGGAATCACTATTGCTGACAGCATTACACACAGCAAGGGGAAGCTGTCAATAGTCCTTAGCATATAACAATATTATACACTGACCCCAAAACATTAGGCTTAAGAGGTAAAAAAAAAAAAAACATGATACTAATTAGACCATGATAGTTCTTATGAGATGAAGAGGCATGACACAGGTAAATGCAAACTAGGGGAGGGTAAAGGTGCAGAATAAAGATAAGGAGTCCAAACATCACTGGTGAGACACTCATAGCTATATAAACAGAAATATTTAAAATAACTCTAGTATAATCAATATATATAGTGTAAAATGGACACTCTTGAGAACCAAAATCTAATTTAGCAATCATAATTAACAAAATCTATCAATGCCAGATCTGTCTGTCCTCTCATGAAAACCACTGCTGGACATCAGAAAAAAGTGTAAGGATCCAAGAAGTTGATCACGTAATAGAAGTTTCTCAAACTCCTTAGGCAAAGATTATAAGAGGCACTATGGTGGTAACCTTCCTTAACACATCTGTCCCCTTTTGTGATGTAAGACACAGTTAAGGATCTCTTCCAATTATAGAAAATTCAATTTAGCAAACAAAATTATTATAAATATTTAACAAAACAGAACATGAATAACCCCAATATTAACTCTTCTGATTTCTTGACCCCCAGCATCTATAAAGCACTGATTAACAGTGTTCAGTGGCATAATACAGATCTTTCACAGTACGACAATTAAATGAAAGTACTTGTATACTGTATTTTCTGGATAACGATCTTGATATCTGGCACTTGTTAATAAGCAAACTACTTCTACAAATATTTAAAACATGCTGATGTTGAAGATGCCCTCACTTTCTTTGTAAAAAGCTATATACAAATGTAAAATAAAATAAAATAAAATAATTAAATACATTTCAGTATTCCACACTCGTAACCTATAATTGTTATTCTTAAAATGATGAACACCAAAAATCTTTGGGAAAATGTTACCGGTGTTGCAGAAAGAAGTGTTTCAACATACTGATTATAATATTATTCAATTTTTAAAATAAATCACAAGTTGAAAAGTTACTATTAACTGTTGAGTCATCTGATAACACAATTTAGAATAAAGCTTAATTAATTTTTATTTGTGTTATTTCCTCTTTTGGTCCTTTTTAAGGGGCAATATGAATTGATAGGACAGAAGGAGAATAATGATAAAACATTTATATAAAGAATTAAAAAGCCAGGTTTGAAAAACACAATTTAAGCACTGGTTATGTAATAATTGTTTAGTTACTAACATTGTATAAGATAAAAATATTTATATGATTGTAACATCAATCAGTGCAAAACATTTAGTGCACCATACACAAGGACTGCATAGTTTGTATTACTTGGAATTGACATTTTTGTAATAAATATTGCTCCTCATTTAAAAATAAATAAGAATTTGACATAAATATTTTATATTATTAACAATTTTATACAATTTAGAAAAAAACACTTGGATGCTGCTTTGCTCATAGCATGTTTTTTGTTTGTTTGTTTGTTTTTACAATTTGTTAAAACTGGATAAGTCTTTCAATATCCCTATCACAATTTGTATCTTTGAAGATATATAATGCCTAATACATTTGAAACATAACCAAAAAAATTAAATTGACTCCATGTTTATTTACTACATTATCTACTGGCAAAATACTGATTTATGCTTAAAATGTTAAACCAGCAAGTCAAAGTATTCAATCAGGTTCAACAATTTAGTTATATCATTACCATCAAAAAATTCAGAAGTAAAAGAGTGGCAGTATAGTATAAACCAATTTTTAAGGCTGGGTATTTGTGTATGCATTTTTAAAGGTTTTCAATGTAATATGTGTATAACTGAATTTGTAGGAGTGGGAATAAAAGGGAGTGGGGCAGCTTACCCACTTTCCAGGGGAACACCTCCAACCCTCTTCGGTAGTTGTCCAAGCTACTCTGTATGCTGCATCAAGAAGGAGCATGACTCTGCATACTATAACCCTGCAGTATGTGCCTCTGCAGAGTAGCAGTGCATGCTCCCTAGGCCCATTCTCTGTGGATAGGTATCATCCTGGCTCCTTATCACATTGTAGAAAGTTCAAATCTCCAAAGACAATACAGCCGAGACCATATCACCGAAGATTTGAATTGCTGACAATTGTATATTGGGATGGCCGTACAATGCAGAACCCGGGATTTGCCATTTTCCTCACTGTAGTGCAATCGAGGTGTTGGTATATTTAAGTTGTAGGGGGTATGGGGGTGCAGGGTGGGGCTTGTCCCCCCTGTAAAAATGTACAGGTAAGTTGCTCTGTGTTTTTATCACTTTTTTGGCAATTCAAATCTTTGATGATATGGTCTCGGCCATATAATTTTCAGAGATTTAAACTGTTAGCGAAGTGATAGTGATCCATCATCCTAGAGGTAAGCCAGACCAGGTCTATATTATGGGTCTATATTATAACATTGAAGTTTTTAAACATCGTATGTTATAATATCGACCCCCAAACACCGAAATCTGAAAACATCGAACAGTCAGAATACCAAATTTTTTTCCCAGGGAAAAAAATCGCTATTCCGAGAAACATACACACAACACAAACACACACAAAAAATTGCAATCCACACACATACACTTAAATTCCTACACCTAAACCTAAACTAAACTTTACATACACTACTAGCTATCCACTTACCTTAATCCAACCCTAACCCTAAGGTCCGTCACTATCGCACACTTACCTGACCCGCGCAGTAACCCTAACTCACCTAACCCACCCCCTAATCCTAACGTCCACACAACCGCACGCTTACCTGACCTGCTCCCTAACTCTAACTCCCCTAACCCGCCCCTAACCCTAACCTACACACAATCGCACACTTACCTGAACCTGGCCCATAATGTTCCAACATATCGAACGCTGAAAACAGTGAAGCCACAGCAACGGCCCACCGAATTCTTTCCCTGGGAAAGAATTCGGTGTCCTGCACCTTCGCTGTTTTCAGTGTTCAACATTACGGGTTCAATATTATAACATTTAATGTTTAAAAACTTCAGTGTTATAATATAGACCCTATATTATAACCTTGAACAATTAAAAGTGCGAACACTCTTTAATCGACCCTTGAAAATTGAAAACACTAAATCCCAAACACACAGAACAATGAATTTTTTTATCCCAGGGAAAAAATCACTGCTCCACAAAAAAAAAAATAAAAAAATAAAAAAATGAAAAAATTCCAAACACAAAATAAAGTGGGGGCTTAGCCCCCCACAACCCCCCAGACCCACCCACTTAAATATACCAACTCCTAGATCGCATCACAGTGGAGGAAATGGCAAAGTCCTGAAAATGGCCCAGTGATTTTTTTTCCATGGGAAAAAAAAAAATCGCTGTTCCATGTGTTTAGGATTTAGTGCTTTCGATTTTACAGGGTTGATTAAAGAGCGTTCGCTCTTTTAATCATTCGAGGTTATAATTTAGACCCAGCCAGACCCACCTCCCTCCTCCTTGGATCGGTGATCCATTGATGGCTGCTCACTCCTATCCCTCCCTCCCTAACCAGCACCTACATATGATTGAGCTACTATGTGAACTTGGGTTGCTTGCACCATAATCAGGGATTTATCCTTATATGCGAGGGAACTGGCTAGTGGTATTTTTCTTTTAAGATCTTTAACCAAGTACCAATGAATTTCCTTTTCTCCATGATCTTAGTAGAAAAGACATTATCAAATTTGATATTATTGTTGCAAAGTTTAACAGTGGGGTTGCCCGTGCAATTTTTTGGGGTAACTCTGTCAAGTAGTCTTAATGTTACATTTATAGATCCTGAATGGGGGACCCTGTCTTTGTAGATGATTTCACAAGAAATTGATGTATTCTTTATTCCAAAGGAAAGTCACTCATTCAGACATAATTTTTAGGATGTTAAGTAGTCAGAAAATTAAAATACAACATGTTGCCCTCCATTTTTGTCACATATTCCATAGATTCTTAGATTGATTTTATTTTCCTTGTTATCTAAATCATCTAGTTTGCCCAGTAAGCATGCGTTTTTGCTTCTCCTCCTCTTTCAATCTGCATTCAAGTCAATGAAAGAATTCTTAGTGCCCTTTATTTGTACTCATTGCTGCTGTATTATACTTCAGGAGTTGTCAGCAATGTTTATATATATATATATATATATATATATATATATATATATATATATATATATATACAGTTCTAGTAATAATCGAAAGCAGACTTACTCAAAGATGACTTTACCGAGACAGCACACCGAACTGTTACTTTACTGAACGGTCACACTACCATATTCTTTAACACTGTAAGTATGCACTTGGCCAACATAGGGAAATTTGCCCTTTTCCCCACTGTAGTGCAATCCTAGAGATGATATATTTAGTTAGGGGGGTGGCAGGCCTGACATACTGCAGTGTGTTTCCTCGTTCCATATGTGTGTGTGTGTGTGTGTGTGTGTGTGTGTGTGTGTGTGTGTGTGTGTGTGTGTGTATATATATATATATATATATATATATATATATATATATATATATTTGGAAGAGCTTTTGTTGTTGTGTATTTCAGCTGAATTCTATACTGAAAAAATGTTTAGAATGAAGTGAGACCTTACTTATCCAAGTGTTAACACACTTTCCTGTCAGGTTTTATATTAATCTGCAAAGCACCTGAAGGAAACTTCTATTTCGCAGGCATCTTGGATTCCATTAATACTAAAATTGAGTGTGGTATTATATACATTCAATGTACTAATAAAATCCAGCAAACACATAGGCATTCATTAAATCTTGCTACTAAAAAGTATTTTATCTAGGAATGCATACATGTCCATTTTTTGAAGTAGTCAGTTAAAGTTCTGATTTCATAATCAACATTTTATGTGTATATTCAACAAAATTAAATTAAGCAACATTAATTTGCTTCTTTTTTGTGCTAGCAGTAACACAGGGCTTTTGTAATTTAGTTCTGTTCTCCTTAACCTCCAAATTATCAGCGACTTTCACTAAATTGCTAATAATAGTTAACTGTCATAAACCAATAGGAAACAACCTAGAGGGACATGCATTTTTGTCAAAACTAATTATAAAGGTTTAAATATTAACTTTATAATAAAACATTTAGCATCATTTGCAAATCATTATAATGTATAACTAGCTTTCAGAAATGACTTCAGATGCATACTCATTCATCCCTACTTGCTTACCAGTCAACTCTGCAACAGTTGTAACTTACCTAATTTAGTAAATGACGATAGATACTGAGAGTCAAATCATGTTTCAAATATAGCAGTTAGTGAAAATATTTTTCCTTAATGTTTAAAGGATGGATTTCATTGAAGTAGTTATCACTAATACTACATACGGCTGTTCACATACCAGAAAGTACAGTTATGTAAGTAAGCTTACCATAACAGTAGATGTTTAAATGATCACTGCTGTAGTAGCCTTAGGTGCTTGGGTTATATCCTGCCAAGGATATAATAGCTGGCCAACTTCCAAAGCTTAAGGGCACCTTCCACATACCCAAACTGATGTAAGCTGACTAAAAGACAATTTTGGGCACCAAGCTCTTTAGAGCTTTCCTGCCAACAGATAGAGGGAGGGAGCCCTGAAAGGCCACTGCTAGGAACAACAAAAAATAAATGTCCTCACCCTGGAGGGAGGGAGCTACTACTGCAACAGTGATCATTCAAACATCTACTGTTATGGGAAGTTTACTTACACAACTGTACTGTGTTCATCATATCAATCATTGCTGCAGTAGCCTTAGCTGTACAGATAGGCTAACCTAGCTTATTATATTTGAGAGGTTAAAGGAGAAGAGTCCAGAACCCCTAGAGAATGGTTCTAGCAAAGCCTGATCTGGACTTAGAGAAGGAATCAAGCTTTATAAAAGTATGTACAGAATACCAAATAGAAGCTTCTAAAATAGTTGTAGACTCCAACCCTTTCCAAAATGCTATAGATGAAGTCAAGGGTCTGGTAAAGTGGGCCTTGACTATAACTGGAATAGTATTGTTATGGTGAGTATATCAAAAGGTAATGTCCTTAGCAACCATTTAGAAACAGTTTTTGACACAGGTTGTCCGTTTTTCTTACCTTCACAAGAAATGAGCATCTGATCCAAATATCTGAAAACTTTAGCTCTGTCAAGATAGTACCTGTGTTTCCTATGAAGATCCTAAATATGCAGTATCCTTTCTCCCTCATTTTAGGTTCAGGAAACAAAGGGGGCTGAATAATTTGGATTAAAGTAAACTCAGATACCACTTTAGTCATAAAAAGATTAGTTCTCAGAGAAACCCTGTTCCTGTGGAAAAATGAGATATGCTTGACTCACCATAAGAGCTTCTAACTCAGATACTCTTCTTGTAGAGGTCAGAGCAATCAGTAAAACTGTTTTGCATGTTAAGAACCTGAGGTCAGCCAGGTTAGCTGGTTAAAATGGAGCAAGTATTAGCTTCTCTCACACCAAATTAAGTACCAAAGGAGGGGCCACTGATTTACTTGGGGGCCTCTACCGCAAAACCCATTTCAAAAACGTTTTTTCATGAAACTACATTGAAACAGGAGGATCCATAGTCATACATGCTGAAATGGCTGATAAATGAACCTTGATAGTGGAATAAGAAGGCCATAAGGATAGTAACTCACACACATATTGTAAAAAGAGAGAACAACTAGCCCTGAATGGTTGGTGGTTATATTGTTGGCACCAACTAGAAAACCTTTTCCATTTTCTAATGTATGATTTTCTAATAGAAAGCGTTCTTGCTTCCATTAAAATCTGCTGCACATCATCAGTAAACAGATGCCTAAAAGGAATTAAGATCCTATCATCCAGGCAATCAAATGACATTGATTGATGTCAGGGTGTATCAAATTCCCCTGTTCTTGTATGAGTAAATCCAGTCTGTGCAAAAGCTTGTGGTAATTGTCCCTGGTCATTTCCAAAAGAAAGAAGAAACACAGTTGCCTAGGCCAGGGAGGAGTCACCACAATGATCTTGGGGGATCCATCTGAATCTTCAGAAGTACCCTGGATATTAGTGGAAAGGGTGGAAAAGCATACAGGAACATTATTGTCCAAGAAAAAGGAAAAGAAAAGGCATCTGTCTTCCAGGCCTTCCTGCATGGAGTCCCTGAACAGAATCTTGTCAGTTGATTATTCAGAGAGGAGGCAAAGATGTCTACTTGAGGAATTCCCCACAAATGGATCAAAAGTTGGACGCCCCCCTGATCTTGTTTCCATTCATGATGGTTTGCCCTGGTCCTGCGCAGCTTGCCTGCTACACTGTTTTGCTCTGACAGAATAACAAATGCCTGTAAAGTGAGATTGTTCTGAGGAGCTATATCCCAAGCTAGCCTGGCTAGCCTGCAAAGGGGGTTCAACCTGGTTCCTCCCTGCATGTTGATGTATCACATGACTATGGTATCGTCTGTAACAGCTTGAAGAGATCCCAGGGACCAGAGATGATTCAGAAAGTTGATCAAAGTCAGCATCTATTTGATATTTATCTGTTTGTGTCTGTCCTATGTGTTCCACGCATCCTGCACTTTCATCCCTCCTGAAGCTGCTCACCAAGAAAAGGCCAAGGTATCTGTGGTGACTGACTGCTTTGGAACAGGGAGGGAGAAAGGGAGACCTGGATTTAAGGATATCTGTTGTCTCTACCAAACAATTACTTTTTTGGCAAACCCCAGCACTGGGATTTAAAAAGACAAATGGTGTTGATGCTGGGACCAAAGAGACTTCAAATACCACCGTATCTTTTTAATGTGGATTCGTGCCAAGGGTATCCTAAGATTCACAGAAACCATGAGACCCAAATAATCCTGAAGTATTTCCTCGCAGTGATTAAAGTCTGAATGGAAAACCTTAGAAATAAATCTAGATATAGATCTTTTTTTCCTGTGGAAGAGAAGGCTCTTTGAACTGAAGTGTCTAGTTGACATCACAGGAGCATAATCTTGTGTGAAGGAGTCAAGAAAGACTTTTGAATTGTCTCTTGGAATCTGAGCTTGTATAAGAGAGCTCTCACTCAAGAGAGATTCCTGACATTTTGTAAAACATTTGGCAAAGATAAGCAAATCATCTAAAGATGAAAAAATGTTGATATGCTGTAGCCTGCAATGAGCTATAACTGGAGCCAGACACTTTGTGAACACTCTTGGTGCAGTGGACAGTCCAAAGGGTAAGACAGAGAATTGATAATGTAAGCCAGACACAAAACCATAAAAATGTCTGAAGTCTGGATGAATATGGATGTGATGATAAGCATCTTTTAAGTCTAGTGTTGCCAGAAAACTTGAAAGACAAAAAAATGGTAACAGGTTGTGAAGTCACATCATTTTGGATTTGGGCACTATCCCATACAGGTTTAGGAATATTCCACATACTTTCAGAACAATTTTTAATATATGAGCCCAATGATTCAAAATTCTGAAAATCAAAGTTGCAGAAGTATACACTTTTTTCCCCATATTTCTCAATATTTTTCCAGCCTTATCAGGAAAAAGTAGAATTGGAATTAACTAAGTGTTTAGCAGCAGTGAGATCAACTAAAGCTATGGCTGCTGGGTCTGGTTTGGAAGTAGTTTATAAAAACTTAAAAGACTGAGGAACTTTATACATCCAAGCTGCCTTTTCAGGTACAGCTGCCTGACTATTAGGAAAATTGCAGGCAGTAACACAGACATCCTCTGAAGCAGACAGAACAGGGGTAATGAGTGTAGGTTCTGGAAATTCCTTATGTAACAACTTCTAGTATTTTCTGAGGGACTGAGAAACCTCAGTGTTCTCCCACTGAAAACACTGACACATTCTAGCAATTGTCTCAAAGTGAAATCCCCTCAGGGAGAATTAGAAACTAAGTACTCCTTGGACTCTGGATAAAAAATATGAGGAGAAAACCATGTATCTGTCCTTTAATCTTCCTGTTCAGATTCACAATCTTGAATCTCTGCAGAAAAAGATATATTCCTCTCTCTTTCACCAGAAACTACTCAGAAGAAGGAGCAATAGCCTGAATTAAACCCTGAGCCAGACCAGTAACTACTCCTGTCCATGGAAATTTGAGGAGGAGTAGACACACGCTTAGTTTTCTGTTTCTTTTTAACAGGAAAATGGGGCCACCCGTGTTACTAATGGCAGCAGCAGCTACTCCAGGAATGAGCACAGTATTCTGACACAGCAGAGAAGCCTTCCCCATTCCCTATCCCAGGACTGACAAGAGCGGCTGCCCCTTGCCCATTAAGAGAACCCCAAGAGACGCAGATGACATGGCTAACCCCAAGTTCATAGTGATTGTAGATGCTCCACCAGAGGGATCCAGGGTATAAGATGAGTGGTCTAAAGTACAACAGCAGAGTTATACACCTGTGGCTGAGGAACATTCTAGCCTGCTGTGGTGGCAAAGGCTGTTTGCTTAATGTTTACTTTTTGTGGCTGGAAGAAGGACCGATCATGGGGCTAGTAATTTGCTCCATGATTAAGCTGAAAATGGTACCTCTTTCTCAGAGAAGACAAGCAGCAAATGCCAGTGAAAACTATGTCTTTAAAAGTCACTTTTTTCCACAGAAAAAACATGGTAAAAAGCACTTTAAAACAATTTGTGGGTCACAAAAAGTAAAATAAACAATTTCTCCACAGTAAAAATGTTTTTGGTTACTTTACACAACTTTTAAACTGACAGAATAAAAGAGTGTTTCAGTTTAAAAGTACAATACAGACTAATGACAGTCTGTTAAATGTAAAACTCTTCGCTTTAAAATAACTTTCTTGAACAGAAAAGTAATAAAACATGAAGAATATTTAGAAAATGGAAGGTTTTTCCCCAAAGGGAACATATCTGCCTAGCAAAGGAACAGCACCAAGCCTACCAACAATTATCAAAAGCCTTAGAGGAGTGTACTCTTCAACAGCAATAAATAACTGAATGGCTTGGCACCCAAACTTGTCTTTTAGTCAGCTCCGCTCAAGTTGCCTGATAGTTTGGGTTTGTGGAAGGTGGCCTGAAGCTTTGGAAGCTGGCCAGCTGTTATACCCTTGGCAGGATATAGTCCATATTGCAAAGACTACTGCAGCAGCGATCAATATCATGAACATATCCACATTTCTAAGACCGGATGATTTACTTTAGGGAGAGAGGGCAGGAACAGTAACAAATCCACTGAAGTTTAAAACTGGAATCAGAAGAAGAAACAGTGCTGTGTTTTATTAGAAACTACACAGCTGAAATGTCAGACAGTTGGCTGAGGCAGGAAGACCAGATGAATGTGATGTCTGCTAGTGACTCCCAGTGGTCAGCATACATACAATTAAGCACAATGTTCATTTTTAGTAGTGCTGAAAGGAGAGAGAGAGAGACAATGTGAGAAACATGTTTTTTTAAAGCATTGTTTGGGAGAACATTTGAAAGAAAAGTAACACAGGATTCTTTTTGATCATTCTGTTCCAGTCCAGCTGACAACTTAATTGTCTTAGAACTTTCATTCTTATAGCTCAGCTGGATAAACACCAGCTTGGGATGGCTACCAGAAAATGGACAGTTAGCCATCTTACTTGCTTCACTGAGAAATGGAGAGATACAAACAGTCTAATAGTGCACAGTAAGTCAAATAATTAAATTAGTCTTATCAGCAGTGTAGTGGAAACAAGGCATAAAGCTATGGTTATGTACAATGCTGTGTAGGGAGAGAGCCTGGGATCTCTATCACAGGCAGTTAAAAAATAAATGCTTATCAGCTGTTTAATTTTAACAATTACATACAAAACAACAACAATCATACTACAAAGCATCATTCTCCTCTAAAAGTGTAACATTTTCCAAAATTCTCATCTGCAGTTGGGCATGCACATTAACATAATGAGATTAAGGCAAGGTAAGAGACTAGAAGAGTGCTGTGTCTATCACTCTTTAGTGTGTTAATTTCACCCATTTTTGAAGAAATGGAGAATAGATCTTTTTCTTTCTGGATAACAAAAAGTTAAGTGGAAGCAGTCTGAGGAAGGCCTTAGAATGGCTGTTCAAGTGGGCAAAGAGATGACTGCTACATTTCACTGCTGGTAGTCACCAGTTATTACACTTATTTTACCAAATATGATGTAACCTAATGTGAAGATGTGAGGTATTGCCAGCAATGCCAGGAGAAGTAGTACAGTGGATGTGTAACATATGCCAGCACAGCTAGCTGGAAGTTTGTAAGGAAATATATGTCATTTGTATATCAAACTGATTTGTACAGATGCTTGTGTTGAAACATGTGTTTGTAAAGTTGCTTGTGTTAAAAATGTACCAATGATGTGCCCTGCCGAACAGAAAAAGAAATATACATGCATTATTGTAACTGTTTAAATGTATATATGTTTTAACAATGAATACTGGGAGAGAAGAGGTTAATCTCAAATTTTAAAAATAGTTTGGAATTAAATTACCTGGCTTAGGCCATAAATATTGTATCTTTCATTTCTCAATGCAGCCAAAGGCAAAATGGCAGTACTATGAAGCTTCCTGCATTGCCTTTGGGGTGAACTAATTACTACTCTGGAAGGCTGGAGATTTGAAATTGTTTTATGACTTCCTGGAGCGGAAGCAGATCTTAGCAAGCCTCTATTTGTGTGTATTATTGACACATATGTGCTATATCTTGACAGCTTCTAGCCAAGGGGGAAGCATGGGAACCAGAAGTCAGATGACCAGATGTATGTGATATTATTCTCTAATCCATCACTAAAAATGATATTCTAATACTAGGTGAGACTAAAATTTCATAACACTTTGTTTTTGTAACCTGACAAAGAAGGATCTCTCACCTACTTCATCTTGCCTTGTTCTAGTAAGTAACAAAGGAATAATAATTTTTTAGATCATTCAGGAAAATATAGTGAAATTAGTTAACTATTGTCTTTCTGTAACTGCTTGAACCTGTCCAGTTGTGTTATTTTTAATATTTCCTGTGATTGAAACTTTGGTGTTTATTGTAAATAGATATTTAGTATTTCCACGTTATTTTATTATTTATTATTCAATATATTTAAACTTTTCACTGTGGCTGGTCTTTTAGAGAATATTTTAATCTTTGAGAGTACATATATATATATTTGCTGATAGCTCTGGCCACTACTGAAAGCCTTACCGCATTGGCCAAACATTACCATTTATGTTAATATTAATTTCACTTAGTATAATTTGGCGCCCTTGTAAGAGCCTTGGAGTAGTTAGCTTTGGAGTGTCTGGTGGCAGTGTAACTACCTTATAGTATGGGCTGAAGGTGGCATAGCTAGTAAATCTGTGCAAGCCTTTCCCAGGTGTGTGTGTGTGTGTGTGTGTGTGTGTGTGTGTGTGTGTGTGTGTGTGTGTGTGTGTGTGTGTGTGTGTGTGTGTGTGGTGCAAATCAAGTCTCAAAGAGTGTGTGTCAGCTGCTTGGAGCAGAGAAAAGAAACACTGGTTTCACAAACAGGGTGCTGGAGGACTTGGGTTAGACACTCAGCTGAGGACTCAACTCTATAGCTGTGCCACTGGGGAGTGTTAGTGGGGATCTGGAGAGAGAGAGAGAGAGAGAAACCCAGACCCTGGACTTTGTATGTTCCCTGTGTGCTCTTCAGGTAAATTGTGCTTGATGCAGAGAGCTGCATCTGGAAATACTGGAAGTACTCATTTTTGTTCCAAGTGAACATCCCTTTCCAGTGCCAGTGGTGAGAGGATTCAGGCTCCTTGATTACTGGCCCAGAGTGGGGACATCACACATAAGTGTTATACTTAGAAACAGAAATTAAATAATGATAAAGACCATGCAGCTTTAATAATAAAAATAAAGAAAAAGGAAAATAGTATAATACATAAAACATAATAACAAAGAAAAATATAACAGTAAAACAGAAACAAAATATTTTAACTCCAATTGATATGTTTTCATACGTGTATTGGTTAGAAAACAAACATTAGTACAACTTCAATTTAATTTCTGCATATACACACTTTAGAGAAAATATTAAGTAAGAGGAGGAACAGGTGCAGTATTGTTAGGTAAGGGTGGAGGGTAGAGTAGACATTTATAGATTGATCTATGCCTCAGGAATGATAATACCTAACAGCAGTGGTGATGTTATGAGGCACTGTTATAAGGGACAAGAAGATGCAAATACTAGAGCAACTTAAAATAATTTAAACATATATATTACATAGAGACTAAAAGAGCCAATAACAGATCTGTTTGAAGTTAGGAAAGGAAGAGACAGAGTAGAGTTAGGGAAGAATGGAGTATAGATGATGAAGCTGTAGGTTAAAGTATGTTTCTGTAATTAATGACTGTAGCAGAAAGAGGTGGTGATGACTGTCCTGTTAGGTGACAGGAACAGGACTACAAGGAAGAATGGTAATATTTTAGCTTTGGTAGAAATAGTTTTAAGCTAAATTCTGTTTTTAGGTCAGAAGGAATAGAGTGCCATAGTTTAAACAACATAAGCTGAGTGGAGGGAGTCATCAAAATGATTCATGGATTTTCTTCTAAGTCACAGTTTTTCATGATGAGTGTAAATGCAGAAGAGATTTGAGATTAGAGGACATTTTCTTTGGTTGCATAGTATGCTGTGTACTGTCTTTAGTTAATCTAGAATCAAGAAATGTTTGAATTCCAGCCCCTGTGCTGAGTCAAGTGTAATGGAATTTTATACGTTGCTTGGTGGGATTGTGGCAAAATTAGTGATTTTTATTGTAGCATCTGTTTCATTTACTTAGAAGGGTATTTTGGATACTGGTTTGTGTAGGAGCTGTGTATAGAACATTTATGTGTAATAGTCTGAGCAGCTTGTAGTTAAGCATGTGAAATTAAGGTATGATTTAATTTGTACAGAACACCTAGTTTTTGGTGAATTTTTGATACCACAAAATTAATATGGTGGCCAGACTTCAGCCTGCCATTGATAACCCTTATTGGTTTTGTTTACTATACTTATTCCAAGTTTATGTTTTTCTCTGAAGTACTGGTAATGTTTGGTTTAATTTTGTTAAGGATGTTGAAGGTAAGGAACATGACCTTTTTATGCATTTAGAATCAGTTGAGAATCGGCAAGCCAGTTTCTAACCTATTAAAAGAGAGCCAAGTGTCTTAGTTTATGCACTGTGTCTGTAGACATCATTTAATTGGAATCATAAACATATTGGATAATGTTGTCATTTACAACTGATTTATGCATTTTACTACTGAATACATTAAAAAGTAGAGTTCCAAAGCTTCATCCCTGAGATACTCCCACTGTTAGTAATGAATAATAAGTAGGAGTCTTTCCATTTAATGGACTGACTGCAGCCAAACAGACTTGATTACTACTACAAATGACGAAATTCAGTCTCATTTTGGGGAAAAAAGTACAACAATAAAATTACAGTGCAAAATACAAGCATGTCAGTGCAATACAATGTTAAAAACAAGGTAAGTCAAATGTAATACCAACAAGGTAATCATGCTCATACACTCAGTTTCAGATATTGTTTACATTATGTACAGTTGAAGTTTACAATCAGTTCATGCAGTAGGGAGAAATGTTATACTTACTATATACAAGACAGTCAAATTTTAAGGTAAGTTACTGTTGTATCTTTGGCTTTTCCCAGTTAGGGGTTGCCACAGTGGAACTCCGGTCCGCTAATGATTGGCAGTAGATTTTTACATGCCGAGTTGCCGACCCTGATGCACAACCTTCAATGAAGGTACGCCCATTCACGCACATCTTCACACAGAAGACGCTTTAGCTGAGAATCGAACAGGACAATGTCTTACTGTGAGGTGACAACACTACCGCAGCACCACCACTGCTTAAGGTAAGTATGATATACAAATAGAGAGCTATAGAGAGTAAGAAAGGCATTAGGCAATGGGAGAATATGGTGGGTTTATCTAATGTGGCCAGGGGCATCAAAATGGCATTTAGCAAGTTTCAGAAGATGCATTTTTAATTGTGTCTGGAAGACTGGAGATGATGGCATTTCTTTGAAATATGATAGAAGAGATTCACTGAGTTTGGGGCAAAGAGCAGAGAAGAAGTGATCTGTGCAATGAAGTTTGTTTTTTTGTGACTAGTAGTGAGGGAGCTGAATGGCCGTGTTTCCTGAGGATGTAGGATGGAGGTTGTAGTACTAGTTTAGCTGATAAAGGATGGAATGGCTGTATACAAATATGAATAATTGAGATCCTAAAAGGAAGTTAGTGCTTTGCTTTACTGGGATCAGTTTTCCTTTTTCTAGGGTTTTGTAGTGGTGTTCACGCTTAGGGGACAGAGTAATGAACCTGCAGATTGTATTGGTGATTGATTGTGTCTCTTTGAAAAAAGAGATTCTACCAAGAGGAGGCCATATTCTGGATGACACAGAAAGATGCCTTTACCCATGGCTGACCTGAATGCTCTTGAGAGAAATTGAGACAGTTTGTTGGCCCAGAATAGCAGTGAGTTAATCTTTTTCCTGGATTTGTTGATATGGAGACTGAAGTTGAGATACTAGTCTAGCCACAGCTTAGGCATTTGAAAGCGCTAGTATTTTCTAAGGCAGTGCTGCTATGATCAAATATTTGTATTTAAGAATGAATTTTGTGAAGCTTGTGTCTGGTACCAAAAAGCATTTCTTTGGATGTGTTAAGTAACAGCTTTTCATTTTAATCAATTGAACAAGGAAGACAAAATCAAATAGTTATTTTTTGCAATGCTGTGAGGAACCAATATGATCAGAATAAAATGTCATCTGCATAAAGTAGCAGGGGAAAGTGAGGGAGGTCAAGGGGAAGTTTAAAGATAAAGATAGAGAATAGGAGGGGGCAAGTATAGAGCTTCTTGTGACACCTTTTCTGAGATAAGCTGAGGGACAGAGTGAGGACTGGACTTTGATAGTGAAGTGTCAGTTTGACAGATAATTCTCAAACCACAGAATGGTATCTAGGCTATATTTTAAGTAAGTGGTTTAAGAATTTTGTGATCTACTAAATCAAATGCTTTGGAGTGATCAATAAAAATGGTCCCTGTCAGCTGCCCTTTGTTAATGCCTAGGATTTCATCTACAAGAGTCCAAAGTGATGTTACTGTATTGCATCTGGATCAAAAGCAGTGTTATGTGTGTGCAAAAAGATTGCAGTTGTATTCTGTTAGCTGTATATAGATAAGTGTATCTGGGATTTTTCCTTGGGTGGAAATAATGGAAACTGGAAAGTAATGTGAGACACTGGAGGGTTAATTTATTTATTTTTTTTGGAAGTAGGCCTTTCTACATTGAGAACATGGTGTTTTTTGTCAGGTATAGTTTATATATACTTCAGTGGTACACATGTAAAGTCTTTGTAGAACTATATGAACCAGGGTATATGCAATCTGATCCTGTGGGACTTCCTATTTGTATTTGTTCCAGTAGTGATTCAATGTCATTGCTTTTGATGGGGTTAAAGTAGAATTGTGGAATGTAGGGTGGGAGATCAGGAGAATAGGATTACCACTGAACTAAATCACTCTTATCCACTGATGGAACATTGCTAAATTCAGTGAGAAAGTCAGATGATGTAAACTTGTGTGGTATTTTGTTGGGTTGATTGATGTCTTTTCAGAACTATTTTGGGTTTTAATTTAATCAGATGACATTTATATAATCTCACAGCTTGATCTACTAGGTTTCTGAACTGGTAGACTTTAATCTGATATCTTAGTCTAGTCTAGCTGGCTTTCCAGGTGTGACAAGTTTCATCTCTGTCTTCACAGTGATTTTAGTTCAGTGGTAAGCCAACTTTTTTCATTGGTTTATATAATCTAGAAGTTATGGGGAAGTATATGTCTCATAGGTTTTTAAAGAGTATTGATACTGCTGCTTGATTTGTGTCAGTAAGCTATACAACTGATGTCCACTTTGGGGTGCTAATGACTGTTTTACGTCATTAATGTTGGATTGTAATCTGACTCTGAAAGAAATTCATTTTGGAGGCTTTTTGTGAAGTAAATGTAGTGGAAAGCTAATTGGGAAGTGGTCATTGAGATTTGATGGGTGAAATTTACCTATAGTTGCTGGAAGTGTGTGGAGGGTAAGCTACTGCTAAGTGCATAAATTCTGCATTTTTAGTGTGTATATTAACTAGTAGCCACTTGGGAAGGGTGCCTGATATTATATTTGTCTGGGCTTTTAATTGTAGTTTTAGGTGAGATTTATACAAGAGGAGAGTTCCTCCTCCTTCTCCTCCATTCCTTATTCTTGGTCTTGCATCAAGATAGTAATTGAAGTTTGGGAAGAGATGGTGCATAGGGTAATTGTAATTTTCTGACCCATAATTCTGTAACTACCAAAAGATGAAGGGGTTGTGCTATGAAATAAAGGCATTTATTTGATCATTTTTGTTACATACACTTTGGGAATTTATTACGAAGCAGGAGAGGGTTGCAGGACTGCATTATATTCAATTGTACTTCAAAGAAAATTTTTAATGATGTCGGGAGTAAATTTGTATACATTTTTTTTCTAGTTTGGTGTTTCTATGGAGAAATAGTGATTGTGCATGTGTGAAATGGCTGAGTTATGTGATTGGACAGGCAGAAGTGTAGTAAAGTAATTGGTTGAGTGATGTGCAAATAGGTAAGATAACTGGATAATGTTTGGGGTGATGCTGTGGGTGTTGAATGAGTACAGAGAGGTATGGAAGTGGTCATTTGTCCTGCCACAGAGGTGTTGTAGTAGTAGTAGTAGTAGTAACAGAGATAAGGTGTAGTAGTGTGAGAATTTATACGTAGGCATATTGGAATGGGGGCATTGGGAAGTGAAGTATATAGCAGAGCTGAGACAATAGTTGTAGCTTTTTGGGTAGTGTGTTTATGGTGGGTTAGGTAGGTGATTAGTTGACAGGGTGTTGTATATAGCAGTAAATTATTCTTAGAAGGTTCCTTCAGTACACATTGGAAATATTATATGGTATGTGGTTATTAGATGGTTGGTGACAGCAAGAGTGAGTGTTAATAGAGAAAGGGAAATATTTATGCATTTTGGGAGCTTAGGTCATATAGATAGATTTGTGTGGTGTGAAATTACTTGAAATTTAGTTAAAGAGATGCTGTCATCTGTAGGTTATGAGGGGAATGGAAGCAGCAGTATGACTCTAAAATGGGCATGAGGTGAAAGGGATTATGGGTACAAAGTATACATTTGATGCTGTGGGTTGTGGCTGGGGCCTAGGGATGGAAGTGGAGTGAAGCAGTCCACAGCTCCCAAATCAGCAGAAGGTAATTAGTGTGTGTATGCACACTGAGCAGCAGATTAGTAGTGCTGCATTTGCATCAGAAGGTTAACTGAATACGATTGCTACTGTGGTTTTATCCACAATAAATCAAAAGCCGCATTAAGTACAAACAAAATAGAAATTAACAGCTTGAAACTGTTTTACAGATCCCCACAAAAGTTGCTGTAGCAGTAGGGAATATTGCTCTGAGGCAGTATTTTCAGGTACAAATACATAAGATTGGGGGTGGGGTATGGAAAGGAGAAAACCCTTAGAAAAAATGTGGGGGTTTGAGAAAATTTATTGTAAAAACAAGTTGGAGGTGGGTCATTAACTCCAGTACATTGTGCATTTTTTGAGGCATACATCATGAGTTAGAATACATTTGCAGTCAGCAACAAAAACCAAGGGTATCCCAAGCCGTTATGGCTGACAAGACATTACCTTCTCAGCATAAAGTCCTAGTCAGAGTGATGATCTCTTTTGTGTTTTTTTTCCCCTCGACTGATTTAATACACAGAAAAGGGAAAGTAGCAAGGGTTGTTTCATAATGTTAAGCAGTGAAAGATGCAGTCAGATAAAGGAGTGAGATGACTATTAGCATTAGATGGAGTGATAGAAAGCAAGATATACACACAGATAGCATAACAAAAACAGTTTCATAACATGAAAGTTTAGATTTTTGGATGAGTACAGCACATTTTGCAGTGAACCAACATCATAGGCACCAACAATACAGAGCATAGGCAAATAATTTAATAGAAAACATTAAAAACTCATTACTTTGGGTGCTCCCTCATACAAACACATAACAGTGATAGCATTCTACAAGGATCTTAACTTGGAGCTGCCTGTACTGTCAGCAGAAAGTGGACCTATGAATCAGCTTAGATAAAAAATGCATTACATTCACAACAGAATACTGAGCTCTATTACTGTATTAAGGTCAATATTAAACTCAAAAGCAAGACTGATCTGAGTCTCTTTGAGCTATGCACAGTGTCCTGTTGCCTGCTAATTGTGGGGAAGGGGCTGGTTGTTTTGTAGTAATGCACGGGAACAGAGATTAAAAGACTAGAAAAACAAGTTCAGCAAAGGAAGGAATGGTGACTAAATAAAAATACAAAAAGGGGATTTGAAGAAAGTTGGGCAGGATGTTAGCAGTATATAGAGTATGGATTTATACTGTTCCCGAGTCACATGGAGGTAATGCTGGAGCAGATTTTAGTAGTAAGCACAGTATGGGTTTACACAGTTCCCCATTCAGTGGGAGGTAATCAGTGAGAGCATGCACACTGAATAAGAGATTATCAGTGCTGTATTTGTATAAGTAGGTAAGGAAGCAAGATTGTCGCTGTGGTTTTACTGGGAAGAAGGTTCAAAAGCTGCATTAAGTATAAGCAAAACATAAATTAACATCTTGAAACACATTTTACAGACCCTTGCAAGAGTATCTGCACAGGAAGGGAATAATACTGTGCAGCAATACTTTGGGGTGCAAATGTATAAAGATCAGGGTGGAGTATGGAACAATAAAAAAACCCTTAGAAAAAGGGGGGGGGTTATAGAAAATGAATTCTAAAGACGGATTGGGGTAACTGACTATCTCCAGAACACTCTACGTTACTTGAGGGCATACAGCAAGCTCTTTTCTATAAAAACATGTTTGCAGACAGCATCAAAGTCCAAGGATGTCCCAGGTTGTTATGGCTGAAGAGGTATTGCCTTCTCATTGTATAGTACTGGTCAGTGTGATAACCTCTTTTACTTTTTTCTCACTCAACCAGTTTATACTGAAGGATAGAGGGAGCAGTAAAGGGTTGTTTCAGTAATGTTCAGAAATTCTCAGCAAAAAGGTGTTGGTCAGTGTGACCTCTTTTACTTTTTCTCTGTCAATTGATTTCAAGCGACAGGATAGGGGGAGAAACATAGGACTGTTTAAGTAATATTCAGCAAATGAAAGAATTATGTGCTACTGTAGTGATGTGGGTCACATATTCCCCCACTTGAGGGATGGGGTTATGATACCAGATACTCTGATTGTCAGAATGACAGGGCACAAAGCATCCTAATGGTTGCCAGTATGATGCCTTCTCTTCTAGGACCTCAGGTGGAAGCCCCAGGGTAGAGGAATGGATGGGCACTATCTGATCAACCAGAGTCTTGACAGTCAGTTGTCAGAGAAGAAAAAATTCATCTTGTTCATCTGAATATTGACTTGTACAGCTCCAGTGTTATGTTGAGCTTTTCTATTTCAGTTCTACGCTGATTTACAGAAGCTGCAGGCATATGCAGCAAAGATATGTAACAAGTAATTTTGGAGTATAATGTCTTAGGTCAGAAACTTGAAAAGTTAATATATTGCATACTTATATAATGTCTTAGGTCAGAAACATGAAAAGTTCATATACTACTTACTGAGCAGTGCCATATTATCATGGTAATACTATTAAACTGATGAAAGGCAATACGCAAGTCTACAGGCACACAGTTTTGCCGTCTTTATACATGCCAATATTGCACTTTTTGCTCCAGCAATTCTGAGTTCAGGTTGTATAAATCATGGACGCGACTTGGTGTAACAGTGTTCTTATCAATGACTGTAGTAGAGTATACAGATACATCAGGCGATAGTTCTCTCACAATGAGGTCCAAGCACAATCCTGCCCTTGAATCTCGTTAGTCACCTTGGTCTAGTAAATAATGAAGGGTGCAGCACAGGAATGATCTATATATGACATATTCTCTTAATACCTGCCACAATACTTATGTGAATTTGTGTGGGGGGAAATACGTGGCCACGCCAGTAGAAGAACAGGCACTATATTTAGGAAGAAGTTGTGAATACATTCTCGCATGATTACTCCATCCCATGAAGTCATACATATGTTATTAACTTTACTAAGTAACATTGTTCAGATGGGTACTTTAGCTGATATATCATGTAGTAGAGGTGGGCAAAGAAGTTGTAACCAGCACTAGAACTCAAATGATAAATGAGCTAAGGTTTGAATTTCACAATGCTGTTTACCTTAGCCACACAGAGCACAGAGAGAGAGTGATTATTTAACTAATATTTGCTTATGAATGCACTTTTCAAGCATCCTAGAGACAGAGGATACAATAGCTGTAGGTTAGTAGTTAGAGATGCTGTAATCCTGTCCTTCTTTGTGGATTGGAAGGATAACGTATTTCTTCCATAGGACAGAAACATATTGCTCCTTTATGGACCTATTCACTAATTATGTAAACCGAGTAGGTAATGATTTTGCCAGCCAGATGTAGGTAGTCTCATGGAGTATTATTAGAAGCTAGTGAGGCAGGTGTTAATTTACACAGGAGTTTTTGGATGCTGTCCTCTTCTTCTTCTTCTTTCGGCTTTTCCCGGTTAGGGGTTGCCACAGCGGATCACCTGTCCGCTCATGATTGGCAGTGAAGTTTTATGGTGTTGAGTTGCCAGCCCGGTGCCCAACCTTCCACAGAAGGCACACACATGCACACACTCACACCTAGGGCCAATTCAGAGTGTCCAATCCACCTACAGCATGTCTTTGGGATGTGGGAGGAAACTGGAGAACCCAGAGGAAACCCACACGACCACAGGGAGAACATGCAGACTCCGCACAGAAGGCACCCCAGCCGAGGATCAAACCGGAGAATCTCTTGCTGTGAGGCAACAATGCTAACTGCTGCACCACCATGGCTGCACTCATTTTTGGATGCTGTCCACTGACACAAACTGATGCCAGAAGTGCAGGGAAAGGAGCAAGACTGATTCACTAGGAGTTGAATCACACAGCCATGATAGCAAGACTGCTGGGGTATATTTATTGTTTTTTAACTGGGTGGGTGGGCTGGTACAAGAACCTTGTTCTGTTACTACCCGGGCCATAAAGCAGTCATATCACAAGTATGTACAGCAATAATGCAAATAACATGAAACACTGTTCGATATAGTAAAGACCATATATACAAATTTATTGGATATTTACAAGTCAAACACAGTAAATCTAATCATGAGAGAAAAAAATCCATATATTTGATGAACTGGCATAAAAACAGAGTGGTTTCCCCTAAGCTGACATCCCTGAAGCAGGTATATTTGTATTCTTGAGCCAGACGTGACTAATTTTAAAGAGCATGAGATTGTTTAAGGCAGTGGTCTGACTGGGTACACTATTCCAAGAGACAGGAAAAAGCATGGGAAAAGATTTTTCGCACACAACCAATGAGAAATGCAGCCTGCTTAAAATTAAGCAGCTTAAAAAAGATGGAAGACCTTGCAATGACTGGAAGCTATTTCCCATAAGTAGAATAAACAACGTGAATGAAATGTAAAATCTTATTTTCAGTAGTTTGTAACAGAGTTGCATTATGACCTGACAGGGGGCAAGTGATAGGTAAAGGATGTTTAAGTCAAGGGATTAGAATGTTGATAGCAAAGGCATATATATACAGCTTTAATGATAACTAGATGTGATCTATCGTACACTACTTAGTTATAGAGTTACTTTAGCAACAACATTATTAATGTGATTGTGAAAGGTAAAACTGCTATCCAGTAGTACCCTTAGATATCTTTGCTTCTTGGTAAAAGGAGGAGAGAAACCCAATGGGGTCAGCAGTGAATGGTGTGAAGATATTAGCCAGTCTTTCTGCAGTACTGAAGATCGTGATGGGAGAGAGACTCTAGAAAAAAGATCTAAATGCCTATTTTACCAAGGGCTGGTTAGTACTATGCATGAGGCCAGAAACAGAAACAGATAAAAGACTGTTATGAGTCCACAGGAAAGCCACCACAAGAGCCCAAAATGGACAGGAAGAGTGGATTGACATTGTATTATACACAAGATTACATCTGGGAGATCTGAAGGGGTCACTCTGCAAAGGATAGATGGGAATGGGTGGTCACAGGTAGCAGACTGCAAAAAACTTCTCACTCTATCTTGCAGCACTATATTAGATATGCTAACATCCCTGTCAGACAAATGTACTGCAAAGTAATCGCATTATAATGTGCATAAGGTGTTTAGGATGCAAAACCCAGAGTCTTTGTGTTGATCTGAACCATACTTTTGTGCTCTGTATACAGCTTTAAAGCTAAGCTTTTCTTCCCAGGACCCTATGTACCATAATTTGTATTATACAGCTGTTCTAGATGCATGCATACACATGCTTGTATAGACTGTATTATTCACTATCAAGTGACAGTAATGATTGTAATGTTTGTACATTTCAAATGTTTGCCATTTCTGTTACTTTCCCCAAGTTGAACCTGAAAATGGTTCAGTGGAATGAGTGCATTATTCAAGTCAACAAATTAATAAATATTTCTCAACAGTATCTGCAGCAATAAACAGTATATCATTTCTTTCTGGTCTAGGAAACCTTTACTCAAGGCAAACTTTGCACATTTAGCTTAGATCAAACACAACACTGACTACTGTGCCTGGGTACCAATTGATGAATGGAAGAACACACAGCATTGCAAGCTGTTAAGAAATGAAGACAATGCTTATATTACTTTGGGATTAAGGGTAGGAAATAAAGAAAGAGGGCAAAAATTCTGTATGCACATACTGGCGATAGCCTGAAAAGCTTATGAAGAAGCAGGCAATGACACTAGACCCTATGTTACCAGCATCCATCTTGTTAAGGAAGCACGTCACCTAATCAGTGGCCATGGTCATCAGATTACTAAATATTTCTCAACAGTATATGCAGCAATAAACAGCATGTAAATTTAATCAGTAGCCTGATTAAATTTGCATGCTATTCTAAGCATCCTAGTTTTGGTTTTAGCACTTGTGCTTCATGCCAGTTATTTTACAGTTTGGGGTTTTGTGGACAAATCATTAACAAACCCTGCTCTCCATAAGTTTGCCAAGTATTCAGAGCACTATGTTTCCACTGCCAGCCTGGTCGACATGGGCATACTGAGACAGTGCAGCAACTGCCTCATGTTCATCAACAGACCCCTTTTCCTAGCATATAATTCTTCTACTTGCAAGAGATGCATCTACATCAGTAAGCTGGAATCTATCCTCTCTCACACGACAGTCAGTACTCCTGACAAAAGGAGATGCCAGCACAAACACCACACCACCCACGTCACAGTCACCCACCCACCTATGCAGGGGTCCACAACTAAAACTTACCTAAACAACAGAGACCCCCAAAACACACTCACAAACATTCCACACACAATGCCAATCACATCACAGATGGTAGTCAACACACCAGTGTCTCACAAACACAGCCCATTTGACATAACAAAAAACCAAAGCAGCCCATATGGCATAAGAATAAACCAAACATATTAGTCATTGGCAACTCAATAGTGAGACACACTGATGTCCCCCTCACCAGGCTCAACAAGAAGAAGGTCGTGGTCAGCTGTTTGTCAGGCGCTAGAATCCGCCACATCACGCACGCACTTAAGTCTCTCCACAACAGGTACAAGCATGGCTTTGTCATTGTCCATGTTGGTGTGAATGATTTGAGACATACCTCCCTGGACTATATGAAGAGAGACATGATTGAGCTCTCAGAGTATGTGCTGCAGGTAGGTATGACCCTAGCTCTAAACAGCATCCTACCTTCACCAAGAATGATACCACAATACCAACAAAAAATTATTGACTTCAACAATTGGCTTAGTTTCTGGTGTATTTCCAAGGGGATCCAGTATCTGTCTGTCTGTGATGACATGGTTGACAGGCCTCGATGCTTTGCCAGAGATGGCCTCCACCTGTCACTCCTGAGGTTCTGGATCTTGGCCGAGGCTCTTGACTCCCCCATTGTGCTTTTTTTTAGGCTATGTCCCAAAGACAAATCTTCCAACATGAAAGATCTGTCAAAAAGCAAACTGAAGGTCATGCTGCTCAATGCTAGGAGCCTTAAACTGAAAATGTACTCACTGGAGGCACTCCTCACACTGGAAGATGTTGATGTCTGTGCAGTCATGGAAACTAGGTTCAGGGCTGTGGAGAGCACCCCTGCCTTACCAGGCTATACCTCATTCCACACTTTCCAACCCCAAAATGAGGTCAGAAAGACTAAGGGTGGTGGAGTCTCTATCTTCATTAAAGACAGGCATGCATCCAAAATGATTTACCAGTATGACGCACTGGAATTACTCCAGGTGCAACTGACAGTTGGCAAGACACCCATCCAAGTTATAGCCAGCTATAGACCCCCCCTCCATGTCTCAGGACACCCAATTCTCCTACCTGGACTTACTTGACTCCATCAAGGTACCCCCCTAACACTCTGATCCTTGGTGACTTCCATTACCCCACCATAGACTGGGTGAACTATTCCTGCACTAATGCACTCACCCAATGATTCCTTGACTTCATCAGTTCTAATGCATTAAACCAGCTGGTCTCATCCCCCACAAGGGGAGATAACATATTGGACTTGGTTCTCACCAACATGGGTGACTGCTGCACCACTCCCATAGTATATTCTTCTCTGGTGAGATCAGATCATCAGTCTGTCTCATTCAAAGTTTCTATTCCACCCAACCTCTCCCCAGCCATAACCAGGCTAAAAATCTTCTCAAAAGCTGACTACAACCTCCTAAGGGAGGGTATCGACAGCTTCACACTACCGCCCTCCTCAGAGGATCCAGACAACTATGCTGAACAGTATGCCAGTGCAGTATACAAGCACCTGTACAACTGCATGGACTCAGCCATAACAGAACTAAAACCTGCTCCTCAAGGAAACACAGACCTGTCTCGTGGACATCCTCAATCTACATGCTTTACAACAAAAGGAAGAAACTGTTGTCCAAAGATAAAAAGGAACAAATTCCAAATTGGAAAAACTCCCTCTGCCTCAACAAGCAAATTAGATCACTAGTGAAAAACTCCAAAGCCAATTATGAGTTGAAATTAGCCTCCAAAACAAAGGGAAACCACAAGTCCTTCTTCAGTTACGTTAGGAACTTCCATAGCAAAGCCCAAGTATGTTCCGAATTAGTACTTAATGGAACCACTTACACTGATCCTGCTGACTTAGCCAACCTGCTAGATGATAGGTTCAGTGCAAACCTCACCCCCTCATCACCTCCCCAAAGGCCCAGTTGACATCCCCAATACTTGTCCCACACCTGACATCTCCATAGATCAAGTATTATAGGCTCTATCCAAGACAAAGAACACAGCTTCCATGGGACCTGATAGTATCCCAGGCTCAATTCTACACCATCTCCAGCAAGAACTAGCACCCTGTTCAGCCACAGCCTAATTACAGGTTGTATTATAACCAAGTGGAGAACCCGCATTGTCATCCCCTTGCACAAAGGTGGTGCCACTACTGATCTGGGAAACTATCACCCCATTAGCTTGACAAGTCTGATCTGTAAAGCCATAGAGCGTATTATTATGGATCTCATAAACAAGAGCATAGGCAATCTCCAAACACTTGACCCCACCCAATTCAGATTCATCAGGGTAAGATTTTGCCTATTGAACCTAGCTGACTTCATTGAGACTGTCACCAAGGCCCTGGATTAGGGGAAAGTCAGTACATACAGCTTACCTTGACCTGGCCAAGGGCTTTGACACAATCCCCCACTCAGGCATCATCAAAAAGCTAACACAACTTGGTGTTAATCACTATCTTGTCAGATGGGTGGCCAACTGGCTCAAAGATAGGACCCACAATGTCAAAATAGGCACCACCACCTCCGACAGCAGACCTGTCACTAGTGGTGTTCCCAGGGATCTGTCCTGGGATCCCTACTGTTTGGCATCTACTTCTCAGAGGTCCAGGCAAAGACAAAGGGCCTGTGGCTGACCAAGTTTGTAGATGACTGTAAGTTGGGTGCTGTCATTGACTGCCCAAATGATGCTAACGTACTGCAAGAGGGTCTCGCAGCTACAAATAACTGGTGTCAAAGTCATGGCCTTAAGATAAATGCAAAAAATGTATTATCATACCATTCGGCAAAAACACGGCCCCTACTGATTACCACATCAACGGCAACCCCTTAAGCACACAGCCCGTGGTGAGAGATCTCAGTACTCAGGTTGACAACAATCTCACATTCGACCATCATGTGGCGGCAGTGGTCAGAAAATCTTTTTACTTGGTTCATCTTTTAAGTAAAGGATTGCATCCAGAAAAAAGGAGGTTATTACCTCTCTGTACTCCTCCCTCATTAGACCTATGTATAATGCCCCATTTGGTATGTACCTCTCCAAACACCTGCACCAACTGGAAAGGCCACAGAAATACCTCACAAAGAGAATCCATGGACTTTAACACCTGTCCTATGTGGACAGGCTCAAATCACTATCACTTTACTCGATATCATACAGATTGCTCAGAGGTGATCTGTGTCTTGCCTACAAGGCAATATTGTACCCTGCCCTACTAAAGATGCTCCATATCTGCAAGTGTAACTTCTTGTACATTATCTGCTCAATAGGCCTAAATCTAATATGCGACATCAACAAAACCTGCTGGAGAGACAGGTTTGTCTCCCAGAGGCTGCCCCGTCTCTGGAATAGACTTCCCATACATGTCAAACAAAGTACCTCGCTGACCCTTTTCAAGCACAACCTTGATGAGTGGGTGGGTACCCACAAATTTGTCCCAGGGTTTCCACATTTGTCCCTCACTGACAGGGGCAACAGGTGCTGACTGATGTTTCTTTTTAGGGGATAAACTCTTGGCTAGGCTTGTAAGGGTCCCAGGGCCATTAGTCTAGTAACCTCCTATGATCCTATGATCCTATGGCAGTGAACACAGCTGATGTAAGGTGGCCTAGTTTCATGCCCGTGAAGACAGTGAGGCAGAATTCTTAATCAAGAATAATATAGTACTGTGATACATCCTAAAGCCAGACAGAAAGGCACCAAACCTGTGAACACACCAGCACATACTGGCAGTGGAAGAAAGCAATACATGTATTAAGTAAAATCATGTACACAAACAGCACCCCCTTCATTCCAAACAGTCTCACTGGTGTACAGAATGAAGGAAGCACAATTTTCTTCTTCAATGATTCAGTTTCTCTTATACCATGTTCTGAACTATCTTGTTATGCCTAATATTGCATAGTAGTACTGCCTTTTCCTATCTTTGTAATCCACCTCATGTAGAGAAAGGCAGATGGGCCACTTTGCTGACATCTTTTTCACTGACTTTTGAAAACAGATGGCACACTGGTTTCTACATTAACTGGTAGAAAAGTCAGAGATCACTGGAAAGCAGACTTTAACACTGGCCTGCCAGCCATTTTTGTCTGCCCTATTCAGGGGAGCTGGAGGAACTGCAGGAATGTTGTGATCCCAATACAAAGCACAATCTGTGGAATACATTCTACCACAAGTGTCTGCTGATGTTCAATACTGGACAGAAATATGGTTATACTAAGATCCCATAGTCTTTGCAAGACAAATGGTATACAAATCTAGAAACCTGCTCTCTATTCATAGAAAAAAAAAACAGCAGATCTTCAACTGTTTTCTTTCTATGCCCTGACCGAGGTTAGACTCAAACCCTGTACCTTGTATCGATGAAGTAAAGACCTTAACCATTATGCCAAATCCACCCTATAAGTCATTATAAAAGTTTAGGCTATAGCTGGATAGTCTGCTACTGTACCATTTGACCAATTGCATCACCAACACTACAAAAAAAGTACTTCAGCAAGATAACTTCTTTCTTGCTTCATCTTTCTTAACTCACTACACACTTGTTAACAAGTAATCATATTTCACAGTACAATATACTTGGAAAAAAGAACACATTTTTATGTCCCCAGTGTATATAGTAAAACTTACCTGAAAAGAAGACCTTTTGCCTAGTCTATTGTTCCTGTGAATTCTTTTCATTTTCATCTTTGTACATTTGAGTAAGTGACAATTGTGTGACAGGTAGTGCAGAGGATTAAGGATAAGAGCTGTTAAAATGCTGCTTACTGTATTCCAGGGTTTCATTTGTTCAGCCTCCATTTGTCTACTCTGTGATTCTAAGCAAGTTACTTAGCCATATAAGGGTTCCTATACAGAGTCTGAAAAAAGATCCATGTGGATTGATGTTCTACCCTGGTTAACAAATGCAAATAAATGTGCAGTACTTTGAGGGGATATTTATGCAGTTGCTCTTATGCTACTTAAAGACAGGTGTGGTCCTGCCTTCCAACTGTAGTGTGCCTTTTCTATCATGTTGAAAGACAGCATATACATTCAAGTAATATCAGATATATGACAATTGTAGCAAGGATGCAGCTAAAAGGAAAATGAGTAAATATGTAGGCCAGCAGAGAAAAATGCAGAATATAACTGACAAGCACAAAAGGAATAAGCAAAATGGATAAGAAAAGTGTGCATCTCCATGTTTCACAATAATAGAACCCTAAATACTGCATTCCCCCTGGGAGAACAGCAGTACATAAAATACAGATATTTTACTCTGTTAGATAAATCTGACAAAACTGAATTGATTTAACATGGATGCATACATCTCTAAAGGATGCTTTGCCAATCTTAGTTTATTAGATGAAAAAAAAATTCCACACGTGATAGACCTGTAAATCTCATTTAAGTTATCTACACCTTTCGTAAAGTTTAAGGAGTGTGGCTAAAACATATCCTAGCACCTGTTTTCATTAAATCTGATATATTACAGAAGAACACTTTTCTCAGTGCTGAATCCTTCCATTCATATGTGCTAATAAAGTGAAAACCACAAGAAAATGCAATAACTATGAGGTTCTCAATAGCACACCACTATATAAAAAATCTGCCAGTCACTATGGTCTTCATAGCCATATAAAACATTTCAATCATATTTAACAACTCTTTAAACTTACTAAAAAATAGTTCTTCATTCACTATAAGCTATTACACAAACTCCATATTGTAAAGCTATTGTGAGTACAACAGTCTGAATGCGGAATGATGCAATAATCATTGCAAGTACCATGTGCAACTATGTTACTGATCTCTTAATCGCGGCTAACATCGCAGTTAACATTTTCAAAATACATTACCCGACAGTGTGAACAAAAACCCTTCCCCGATGCCTTGTCGGCCAAAATGTGGATGTTCCTTCTCCGACATCTCCAAGGCCATGACTCTGCATCATGGATTAATGCTTATTATAAGAAAATCACTGTAACAGGAGCTGTTGTTTTTGCTTTACAGCTAAGACTCACCCTTTTAAATATGACAAATTGCACTGTGAATAATTGATGAAAATGCTGTTGTCTTTGACTGGATAGGATAAAAAAGAACATGATCTTTTCATGACCAAAAGTAAAAAAGCTTTTGCTACTCAGTTATCTATACATATTTAATAAGGGAACATCTATTTTTGCCTAAGTAAGCAGCAACCTGAACCTGTTCAAACTGAAAATCAAACCTCCTCACCTGCCTTGTATGAATATTAGACTCTCACATAATATAAATGCAAAAGCAAAGTATAAGACAGTTACAATATAAATCCCAGTATATAAAGTCTTACTTTCAATATTTTAGTCAGTTAGCCAAATAACCATGGTTTAAACATAAAAAACAAACTGAAATGATTGCTTCTTTGTAGTTCAGTACATATATATTATAACACAGTTGGCATTTTTTTCTGCTTTATTTTCTGTCCTAAATAATGTCCTTTAATTTCAAAGGGAAGAAATGTTAAATCAGAGAGGTCAAATAGCAATGTACTCATTACTAAAATATGGCTTTTCTTCCTTTCATATAATGACTTGGAGTCTGAGCCCTGACCTGCCAGTCTCCATGCTTTGTTGACTAGACAAGAGAGTTGAAGGGAAAATATGGCTGGAGAAAATGAAAAAAAAAATGAACTACCAAAGGTGAAATTTGTCTCCAGGTGTGACGTAGTAACATGAGGAAAGTAACTTGTCTAGGGTAACACACAGTAAGCAAAGTGCAAGAGGATTAAATAAAGCTATATATTTCGCTGGTTCTTAACCATTAGACCAAGATGCTTTCACAAGTGAAAATGGCAAGAGGAACTAAGAAATATTTTTGGGGTATAGGCTTGCCTAGTTTTTGAGTAACACAGCTAAAAACAAATCAGCAAAGCACTCTCTGCTTTTAACGTATAGTTAAAATAAGGTCAGGTCATTGCAATAATTTGTTTTCTAGCTTGATAACATGCAAAGCCATCAATGAGGCTGTTTTCTTTTACACAGAACTAACATGATGCATGTTTCCCCTTTTCTTTCAGATTTATCTCTGTTTGTAGAATGTGTGTTGTTTTCATTCTAATGTAATTTTCATGCTGTTCTAAACATAAAATAAAAAGTATACTTAATAATGATAGATTAGGATAAGTAGGTCAATCCTCATGGGACTGAAGCCAGGGGCTTTCAGTCAGCTCAGCATGTAAAGCTTCCCAGGTTTCTTGCACCTCCCCTTTACTCATAATCTTCTGTCAAGCATCTTCTTGTCCAGATCACAGGTGTGCTGCTTGAAAGTGGTGTACTAAAAGAAATAACATCTGCAATTATGCACCAGACTATGTTTGCCATGAGGCAGGGTGAAGGAAGGCAAGTACATTGATGAGGAGAAACATGCTATTCCAGATCTATCATTTAGGCTAATACTTAACTTCTATGTCTGGTATTTGGCAGTCCTTCCTTTTCAACCAAATGGGCAGGGTCCCACACTTATCTTCCTGGGTGGCCATCACAAAAATGTACCTCAGATCATTGTGCACATTTGGAAGACCTACACTCTGAGATCACATCCAGCTTACAGTGTCTTTCAAAAATATGAAGCTCACATAGCAGCTGCACAAATATCATCTGAGGATGTACTTCTGAAAAATGTCCACGAGGTAGTCACTGTTCTTGCAGAATTTCTGTAGACACGTGGAACAGCATCTTATTACTTTTTTTTTTTTTTTATCAAAGATCTTCATAGCCAATAATTTATTCAGGGAACGTAACTTTTGTAACTCTTTACACAATTTTCACAGAATACTAACATAGGCCTGTATCAAAAATCTGAGAAAAGAAATATCAAAGTGTAGAAACTGGAGTTATAACATGGTTCAACCATTTAAAAGTAGCCAACATAGAAAAATGTCACTTTCTGTTTTTGCCACTTTATCTCATTTTATGTCTCTGAGCAAAAGTGAGGCTCTGAAACACCCTAGATGTATATGAAGAGTCCCCTGGTAATACTGGAATTGGAGTAACCATGCAGTTACTTGAAAAGAGTGATGGTCTGGATAAGGCTTGTCAGAGGAGTGAATCAATAGGGTTTTTTAGGGCCTCACACAAAGAGGTCCCTCCCGAAGATGAGGCTACAACAAAGGGAACTACACATGTTGAGACCAGAACAGGGCTGTAAGAATGACTCTTGGATTGCTCTGCCTGCTTTATGAACACAATTTGAAATGAGGCAAAAAATAAAAATGAAGAATCCCAGGACATTTCTGTACACTTCCTTAAATGACAGAGATTAAGCTATTTAGACTGGTCTAAGTGAAAGCCAGTATTCTGAACCTGGTTCATCATCTTATGAGATATTATAAAACTAAAATACTTTTCCCTCTGGGGAAGTACCAGTCAGAGTTCCTACCCATCCTGCTCTGTATGGGACAGTCATGGCTTTATTAGTTTTATCCCATTTTCTGCAGTGTCATACACATGCCTCAAGTGTAAGTCCACAGGTTATCCCAACTGCTATTGTTTAACCTTTTTCTACTAAGCATGGAGAGCTTGTGGACAGAAAACTGTTTTTGGACCTTCTCAAGCATTTCCCCTGGCTTTTCCCTTTTTAAAAATTTATTTTCTGATTGGTAGGTGATTTATCATCATCAACCATTAGGAAATTATATTTTAAGAATGGCAAGATGGGGAAAAATAGGCTGGTACATAGACGTGCTAAACATTTGTATCTCTCTGCAGAAGGCTTGTCAGGTCCTACTTAAGTGCATCTGTAAATCATGCGATTCAATCCCTTCTTTCTAGCTGCAGTACTGTTTCTCAAGTAAGGAGAAAACAAAGTGATCATTAGCTGTTCACCCCTTTTGCTTGTTCTGTCCCACTTCCAATTGCATTGCGGTGTTTTACTAAAGGCAGCAAATACAGCAGACAGAGTCATGCTGACCACTGTCCATGCTAATTAGATAGTGAGAACAGTACTAATAAAAAAGTACCCCTCCAATTCAATCCCATCCATTCAGCTAACCCTCTTGCAGAATTCTAGTCCAACCTCCAGTCCCAAGCACTTCTTAAACTGGCACTAAGCAAAACATAACTGACTCTAGAAACAAATATCCCTTAAATGTCCTAACATCATAATATTACATAAACATCTTTATAATTTTACTTACAGGTATGTACCGTATAACTTGCACCAGCTCTTCAACCAACATCAACACTCATCACTTCCACATTACCATCAAAAAATTCCATCCCCTAGGAGCCATACATCAACCTACAGGAGATGCACCAAAATATCAATGCAAATTTAAAACAGATGTAGGAACAGTCCAAAGAGAGAGCGGTAGATATGCCACAACTATCAAAGCAAACCAGATGAACAAACGTAGAAATAAAATCCTTTATTCGAATAAGTAAGCGCTTTCACGTCACTTAGAACGCTTCATCAGACTTTAACAGAATAAAGAAAATTCAAATCACTGAAATATTTATAAGACACCAATAAAACACCATTTCCATGTCACATGTCTTTCAAACGAAATTACATCACTTCCATTTAAAAAGAAAATGACAAAAAGGACAAAAATACATATAAATTGTGTATAAAAACACACATAAAAACACATATAAAACATATAAATATATTAAACTAATGTTTAAATGGCCTATCTAATAAAAATAGTTTCAATGATAACTTATCATTGAGACCATGGCCCTTATCAGCCGCTAGCTTGATTATCCACCTAGCCTCTGCTTTTTCTGTATTATTACCAATATTACCTAATCTCTCTGTCACAAACAACTGTCCTATAACCATAAATCCGAATATATGTGTAGTGTCATGCAGCAGAGTGTGTTTGGCCAGGGCGTTACCCTCATTCTCCCTATGAATAGCATAGAGATGCTCCCTAATTCTTTCCCTCAACGTCCTGTTAGTCTTACCCACATAAAAACATTGACACTTCTTACATAAAGCCAGATAAATCACATTCCTCGATTTACAGTCTGCATACTCATCAAATTCATACCTAACACCAGTGTCAGGATGTACAAATATATTAGAATTCATTATATATCCACATTGGTTACAACTGCGGCAGGCATATGTACCCTTTCTCTGGGAGGTAACCTTATTCCTAGGTATCTTATCATAACAAAGCAAGCGTTTAAGGGACTTAGTATTCTTATAACTAAAAGCCGGTTTATCTCCAACCAATACCTTAATATCATCATCCAATCGCAAAATGTCCCAATGTCTCCTAATAATATCGACAATGGAGGTGTTATTATTAGTAAAAGGAATAACTACCCTTCTTCTACCTCCTTTCTTCTCAGTGGGTTGCTTATAGGTATTGTTATTCCTTTTAATATAAGGTAATCCTGTCTGTTCTCGTTCCACGGCATCTACCAAGTGAAAATCACTGCTACGATAACCTCTATCCACAAAATCACGTTCTATGGCTACAACTGCTTCAGAAAAAACTTGATCATCACTAGTTATGTGTGAATAATGCTTTACTTGATTTCTGACAATATTTTTGTGTATATGTGGCGGATGCATGCTATCCCTGTGAAAGATAGCATTCCTCCTATATGGTTTCTTATACACTTCCGTCTCAAAAATGCCATCACATTTACTGAGTGTGACATCTAAAAAATCTACTTTATTCTGTGAAACTGTACTAGTTAGTGTAAGAAATGTGGTAGTCCCATTAATATAGGTAACAAAATCTTCTAGGCTTTCCAGATTCCCTCCCCAAATCAAAAAAACGTCATCCACAAAACGTTTGTAATATTTAATATATCTAGAGAAACTCAGATGTTCCAATATATAGGCACTCTCCCAATATGCTAATACAAGGTTAGCATAAGAATTGGCACACGAGGTGCCCATAGCCATACACCTTTAATCTGAAGATAATATTCACTACCAAAAGTAAACACATTATAAGGTGTAGCTATGGGCACCTCGTTTGCCAATTCTTATGCTAACCTTGTGTTAGCATATTGGGAGAGTGCCTATATATTGGAACATCCATCATTTGTGGATGACGTTTTTTTGATTTGGGGAGGGAATCTGGAAAGCCTAGAAGATTTTGTTACCTATATTAATGGGACTACCACATTTCTTACACTAACTAGTACAGTTTCACAGAATAAAGTAGATTTTTTAGATGTCACACTCAGTAAATGTGATGGCATTTTTGAGACGGAAGTGTATAAGAAACCATGTAGGAGGAATGCTATCCTTCACAGGGATAGCATGCATCCACCACATATACACAAAAATATTGTCAGAAATCAAGTAAAGCATTATTCACACATAACTAGTGATGATCAAGTTTTTTCTGAAGCAGTTGTAGCCATAGAACGTGATTTTGTGGATAGAGGTTATCGTAGCAGTGATTTTCACTTGGTAGATGCCGTGGAATGAGAACAGACAGGATTACCTTATATTAAAAGGAATAACAATACCTATAAGCAACCCACTGAGAAGAAAGGAGGTAGAAGAAGGGTAGTTATTCCTTTTTCTAATAGTAACACCTCCATTGTCGATATTATTAGGAGACATTGAGACATTCTGCGATTGGATGATGATATTAAGGTATTGGTTGGAGATAAACCGGCTTTTAGTTATAAGAATACTAAGTCCCTTAAACGCTTGCTTTGTTATGATAAGATACCTAGGAATAAGGTTACCTCCCAGAGAAAGGGTACATATGCCTGCCACAGTTGTAACCAATGTGGATATATAATGAATTCTAATATATTTGTACATCCTGACACTGGTGTTAGGTAGGAATTTGTTGAGTATGCAGACTGTAAATCAAGGAATGTGATTTATCTTGCTTTATGTAAGAAAGTGTCAATGTTTTAAAATGTGGGTAAGACTAACAGGACGTTGAGAGAAAGAATTAGGGAGCATCTCTATGCTATTCATAGGGAGAATGAGGGTAACGCCCTGGCCAAACACACTCTGCAGCATGACACTACACATATATTCGGATTTATGGTTATAGGACAGTTGTTTGTGACAGAGAGATTAGGTAATATTGGTAATAATACAGAAAAAGCAGAAGCTAGGTGGATAATCAAGCTAGCGGCTGATAAGGGCCATGGTCTCAATGATAAGTTATCATTGAAACCATTTTTATTAGATAGGCCATTTAAACATTAGTTTAATATATTTATATGTTTTATATGTGTTTTTATGTGTGTTTTTATACACAATTTATATGTATTTTTGTCCTTTTTGTCATTTTCTTTTTAAATGGAAGTGATGTAATTTCGTTTGAAAGACATGTGACATGGAAATGGTGTTCTATTGGTGTCTTATATATAAGTGATTTGAATTTTCTTTATTCTGTTAAAGTCTGATGAAGCATTCTAAGTGACGTGAAAGCGCTTACTTATTCAAATAAAGGATTTTATTTCTACGTTTGTTCGTCTGGTTTGCTTCGATAGTTGTGGCGTATCTACCTCTCTCTCTTTGGACTGTTTTTTGCTTTTTGTGAGGTGATACCTTACCCTGTGCTTGTTCTTCATTTGTGAGATGTAGGAACACACAAACACATAACACACTGTCGGATGCTTATTGAAAAACACCATCCAGCTACAGCACCAACATAATAAATACCATAAAAAGTTGACAAACATTAATAACACACCCCATTGAAACAACATTTAACTTCTATAATCAGCATTGCATCAAACTCATCAGACTTAGTAATCCAGCAACCACTCCGATTCCAATAACTAAAGCCCAAAAAATGTATTCACAAATCCACAATAAAATAAAAAATACATCCAGGTCAAGCGCTTTCGTAGTAATACGAAAGCGCTTGACCTGGATGTATTTTTTATTTTATTGTGGATTTGTGAATACATTTTTTGGGCTTTAGTTATTGGAGTCGGAGTGGTTGCTGGATTACTTGTTGGTTATTCCACTCTTCACCCTTGGTTTATACTTAAACTCATCAGACTTGTTACACAACAAATGAAAAATTCACTAACTTCCCAAGAACACATATCTATTTACATCCCAATATCATGGCACATGCCTCTAAGTGCTTCCAGCATTAGTCTCATAATGTATAACAGTGTAAATTACATTATGTTCAGACTTGCATTTGTTACATAGGAAACCCATTTGTAAAATGTACTTCATAAAATATAGTATTTTTAGTCTTTGGACTTTTAACTCTAGATGAAGACCAACTACATATTACAGGAACACAGTTCCCAGTCCCTTTACTTGTCTCAAAAACTCTACTGCTTTGCAATTCCAATAGCCACTTGTTGCAACATAGACTATACATGCCATCCCTTAAAAGCACTACAGTGCGCAGACATGGGCAAAAGGGAAAAAATAAACACATGCACACAGAACTTATTACCACCATCTTGGAATATTGTGATGCACTTGTACATACTTAAAAATGAAAACAATGGAATTTAATTTAAAGAAAAAAGCTTCCATATTAAGACCTATTGAGTATACTATAACCTCACTATTTTGGAGTACATATACATATAAATTCTTAAACAGAACTTTTTATAATTTATATAAAGTGGAAAAAAAATCACAAAATATGTATTATTTTATATATTTATTGATGTTTCATTACTGGGAAAGTCTGAGTGGGTACAGGTACACTTTTTGAACAGATACCCAGAGAGAAAAGCTCTTCTTCTTCTTTCGGCTTTTCCCGGTTAGGGATCGCCACAGCGGATCACCTGTCCACTCATGATTGGAAGTGGAGTTTTACGGTGTCGAGTTGCCAGACCAGTGCCCAACCTTCCATGGAAGGCACACACATGCACACACTTACACCTAGGGCCAATTTAGAGAATCCAATCCACCTACAGCATGTCTTTGGGATGTCGGAGGAAACTGGAGCACCCAGTGGAAACCCACGCAGCCACAGGGAGAACATGCAGACTATGCACAGAAGGCACCCCAGCATCGAACCAGAGAACCTCTTGCTGTGAGGCAGCAACACTAACCGCTGCACTACCGCAGCAGCCAACCCAGAGAGAAAAGCTCTAAGGTATCATATTTAATGCAAATAATATTTACAATAATAAATAAAAATAGGTGTATATGCTAGAGATGTAAAGAAAATGCAGGTGGAGACTGAGAGCATATTTTTGTTGAATGCACAAAATTTGGAACTTACTGGGAACAAATCTGGTCAAGCATTATGGGAGACAACTTTAAACATACAGAAATATATGATTTTATATAGCAATCAATACCAGCAAGTATGAATGATAATAATTACTCACTTTTCTGGATAATATTAGCAAGTTCAAGAAGTATAATAACAACAAACTAGTTAAAAGAAGCAACCTAAATTAGTCTATGAAAAAGAAATTGGAATAATACATTGCAAAAATAAATAACATTTTAAAAAATTCCAATTTTGGCCAAAAATAGCAGCAGTTTTGGAAATATGCAACAATGGTGCCACACCAAGTGAATGAAGAATGCATTGCATGCTCTTATATATAATAATCTTATATTTGCAGATTACATGCACATGTTGAAAATAGTCATTAAAAATAAGAAAAAAATCACCTTTCACAAACATTATTAAAATATCATTTATTTTAGTCATCTTCCATGAACTTACTAAAAGTTCTTCAGGTGGCCATTCAAATTCTTTTCACCAGCACATACCACCAAATAACAGACCATCCTCACCTCATTCTCCCTGTTCAGATTCAGGTGCCCATTTCTTCCCCAGTTCAACAATGCCACAGCTGTCATTACCTTCTCTGAGCCTGAAGACACAGACTCCCCACTTAAATAGCCCAAAGTAAAAGGAAGCCCTTGCAAACTGTCCATCACAGACTAGGCTGGTATAAACAGCTGCGTTCCTGACAAAAAATAATAATAATAAAATAAAACTGCTGGGAATAACAACTTGTATCGTAGCTTACAACATCTGCATGCTTTTTTTCAATACCTTTATTAAATCATCATGTAAGACATAGACAACATACCCTAATAGAAAGAAAACAAATCATATTGACATTTTTTTCCATTTACATACATTATTACATCACATCTCCTTTCTTTGTAGCTATCATTCCAGCATTACATAAATTGTTTAATTTTTGCCTTCCCTTAAACCTCACTCATTCTACTGAACCTTATTATGCATGTGTTGTTCCCACAATTTCTGTTTACTTCTATGTAATTTGCTCCTTCCATTTTTAAAGATCCCTCTTCCATTTCTTTTATAACTTTTATAATACTCAGCACTTCAAATACACATGGTTTGCACTTTGGTTTACATTTTCCAGTGATTGCTTTTTTTGGTAGACAATATAATTAAAATAATAAGGCGGTATTATGTATAGGCAACTCATATCCTATGTCCCAGTTCAAAAGAATCATTTCCATAGTTACAGCAATTTGCTCACCCAATATATCCAACAGAGTATTCTGTAGAGAATTTTTAAAATCTGCTAACTCATTACACTCCCAAAACACATTCCCAGTTACCCTTTCTAACATTTGCACTCCTTGAAAAATATGTCAGTCTCCAGGAAATCAAGATCAACCAGAACCAGCCTTCCTTCTACCATCAAGCTTTTCCTAGACAACTACAGCTTTTACAAAACGTGAACCTTTTTATATCAGGAACTGAAGCAAATGTATTCTCTATTGATCATATGCCCTGTTAGCTGCAGATGACAGTAAATTTAGGGTTTCTCAAATTCCAACAACCTCTTGTAAAACATTAGTCCATTGTACCATATTTACAGTAACAAATTCCAAACAGTCAAATCTTTCTTCAGTTCCCACAACAATAGTGAGGCAGAAAATATGTCTCATTGCTATCTTCCAGTGTCAGCAACTTCTGCTTAATGTCCACAAGTTGGCTGGTTACCTCCACTGACTTATTCCTTATATTTATCATTGTCTGCTGCAGTAGTAATAGAGAATCTTACTTTTTAAAATCATCCTTTTCCTCCAGAACCTCATTGGAATCATCATCAGACATCTCAAGTTGTTTTACAAACTGATTTAATATCCCTGATACCACTTTCATGTGTTGTCACACAACTTCTAGGGTACTATATGCATGTATTTTCCAAAGCCACATGACAGACTGGTACAACTTTCTCCTACTGATGGTATGATGACTCCACAACAATAAGGTGCCCTTCACATTACTCTTGGTCTTACCACAGATATCTTATTTTCACTTCTTCTCAGCTCCATTGACAGCATTGTGGTATTACATCTACCTAAATCACAACAAACATAATTTTAAACAGAAAAATCATCCAACTTTGCAGTAACCCAAGCTAGAGATTGAAGGAAGTGACCAACCACATGAAGCAATATAAGACTGCCCCCCAACTTCTAGCTTGATTTTTAAAGTGTCTGCCAATTATGCAATTGGAAAACCAAGATAAGGACCATGACCAATGTCTTAAGTTTGAGAGAAACTAGATATGTTTGTGATCCAATCAGTGAAAGCTTTGGTAAGGTCCAGAAAGGATATACTAACAACAAATAATCAACACAACACTTATAATACTACATTTTAACTATTTATGATAGGACCCTACTATATGGATTAATGAGTGGGTTCAACTGCTCTTTCAATATTATTTTTTCTGGAACAAGTACCTGTTGACCACTGAGCCACTGCCACTGCCCATTTACTCTACTTCATTGGAGTAAGGGCAATCTATGGCACAGCTGTCATAAAGGTAGCCATTAGTGGTGCTTCTATATGGCTCAAACCCCACAACTGGTGGTTGACATGGGCACTCACATCATAACCGGGGTGTTCTGTACCCTCACCCCATGAGTGCATGTTCCAATGCATCTGGGCTGGAACACATTTTCAGTGGAGACCCATGGAGAAAAGCTCCAAGAATAAACTGTTCAAAAAATACAGACATGATTAAGAACACACAAATTACAAATTTCAAGTATTTTCAGTTAACATAAATGATAAGTTTGTAAACATAGTTAGTGTCTAATAATTGACAAATAGCAGAGTTAGATGAAGTAGCAGAGAAGATAAAACTTTATAGATTTACATTTAATGAATTTAGGTTGTAGTATTATGATGGGTTATGTGCTGGGAGCATGGGTGTAGGAGGTGTATACTTGTTCAGCTTACAGGGAACAACAAAAGACAAAGCTGAATGTGAGGGCCACCCAAACATAAGGGAATTAAAGGAAAGAATCTGGGACCCTTCAAGATTAATTCTCTTTCAGACAAAGTGATACATTAGAATGTACTGGTTATATCCAACACTAGGGTTCTCTCTGATAGGTCAATGACTGCATTGATTCCCAAATAGTAAATCCACTAAGATATAAAAGAATTGAAGGATATCCTGGGGACTACAATCAGAATGATCAGCCCTGAAGTACAGAGGCCCAACTACTACAGTTTCACTCCATAAAAACATCTTGATGAAGTTGTGAACCAGGCCATCACACAAAAGGCATTCTCCTCTGTAAAAAGGTGGCTTAGATAAGGAAATGTACTCAATGCCAGGAAAACAAAACTTATGCTTTTTATTTCAAAATCCCTTTACAACTCTAAATCTAACTTCATTCTCATGTCAGCAAAAAGCACCATCATTAATGTTGTCTCCTAAACCAAAATAATAGGAATGACAATTGATGATAAACTGAAGTTTGACATACGCACACAGGAAGTGTCCAGAAAAACATATGAAAACAGGGATGGTTATAGAGAGCCAAGCAGCACTTTACTAACTCTACAGGGAAAAGTATATAGCCTCATCCCTCCTACTTCCACCTCCATCATATGCAGCAGCTGTTCTTCTTAATCTATAATTAACCCAACTCTGAAAACTAGAACAAACTTACAAAAAAACTGCTAAACGTATGACTGAATCATCAGATCAGATGCACTGTTACTTAACTGACTGGAATTTCCAAACTTCCAGAAACAAATTCAATTGAACAAAAAAAAAATCACATTCTCTGTCTTATACATGTCTAGCGCTCAGCTCATTAACTCATAATACCCTGCTTATAAGCCCCTTAATTCTGCAGAAAACTCGCTGAGTACTGTATCCTTACCTAACAACTCTCATGGCAAGGCACTTTAGTCATGCAGTATTGCCAGACTCTGGAAATCTCTCCTGCTACCAATTTGTGAAATCTCAAATAAATCTTATTTCCTTTCCAAATGTATCTGTCACTGCTCTTTTCTTTCCAGTGTGAGAAAACTTCATATCCTAAGCTACCTGCCACTACCCACTCTGACTCTCATCATCCAACTACATGACTTTCACATATCTCACATGTGAACACACAAGGTGATTAATCTATAAAACTATACCTACTCCCCCTTCCTCCTCCTGCACTCTCCTCCATACCTTTAATATCAACAACATCAGTTACTTATTACTAACCATGTGATCTTATAATCTTTGTTTAAAGCATTCCATTAAAACCAGTTCTATCATATAACTTTTGTACATCTTCAGACTATTATGCTTGCACCATCTCTCTTCCATCCTAAAATACTTGCACAATAATCCCTACTATTCCTAATTGTAACATAACCATTCATCCTTGTCCTTTAACAGTACTTATTCTTGACTACAGAATATCCATCCTGTACATTCTCTTCAATACCTATATCTCTTCACCCACCACTCATTCTGAAACATACATTATCACATTATCCTATCTGGCATTAATACTGTTTGTTTCCCCTGCACATTATGCTTTTTACTGTAATCAGAATAAAATAAAAAAGTCCTACTCAGGTCTTGTTTTTTGTAATGATTGTGCCCAGTTAATTTAATGTTAACCTTTTTATTTTTTTTTCTCTGTAATATGATTTGTAATAAGCAACTTTATGTAATCCGATATGTGAACTACCATGATTGTAAACCTATTTAGAACTGTTGGAGTTATTTTCTTCCTTTGTTGCTAGAAAACTAGTTCACTTTTTATCTATAATTTTATGTGAGAATAGTACCCTAACTGAAAATATATGTAGAAGTTTTGGAGCTTTTCACTCCAGGCCACAGCTGAAAAGGGGACTTTAAGACCCACCTAGATTTTCCCAGTAAACAAATGAAAGTAAATAAATAATTACAAAGTGGCCATCTCACAGATGTCTACAATGAAAACATTTTTAAGCAAACAATGACAACAGGTACACCTGTTGTGGAATGCCCTTTGACCACAACATTTTTCCTCAGAAGACTAGGTTCTGTGCTTTTAGTAGCTTCCATGCCTGGTTCAGTTGGAACACTAGAGATTTAATATTAAGTATTAAACAAATTGAAGTTTTTGCCTATTCTTTAAACACTGCATGGGTGCCAGGTTATTAAATATGCACAGAAAGATGTTAAAGTAACTAATTGTGTGATATCTCGTGAGTGAAAACTTTTGAAAGCTGGGACATGAAATTATTTTTGGATTAAGTGAGCAAAAATGTTTGGACCAGGTATGCAAAGAGTAGGTGGTGATTGCTTAATCAATCTTACATAACGCTAGGCTTTGATATGCTTTCAGGGAAGTGATGTGAAGCATCCAATCAAGAATGCCACTTCTTCCAGAGGACTTCATCAGCTCTAGAAGTAGAAATTATGAGCTGAGCTAGCTCAAAGAGGTTAGTGTATGCACAGATCCACACAATTGCAAAATCAGTGCTGCCATCACCTTCTATAATTCATCCCTTCCCCATATATGACTTGAAAACCAGAATAGAATGTTTTCTGTGAAGTATTCAAGTACAGTATGTGGGATGAAGATAAAGCCTAAAGAAACTGATCAGAACTGGTAAAATTTAATTCTGACAAGTAAAACACCCCTTTCCTGAATATCATGGAATATAGTTAACACTACTACAATAAATTATTGCCATGCTTCCTTCTACTGTAGGCACATCTGTTGCTACAAATAATGCTATACCTTGTAGGCAACATTTCACTGCCTTTTATGTGCAGTTTAAATCAAATTTCAGTTATTGCTATTATATCAAGGAAATACAGTGCTAACCAGCCATGGAAGAGTTAGCTTATTGCATAAGGCTACATGCATTCAGGTGGATGGATTTTAGATCTGACACAGCAGTCAAGAACTGTTCTTTGGGATCACTGTACTGTGGCATTATTAAATGGTGATCTAGTAAAAGAGGGCAATCTACATGTAAGATGTGTCCAATATGTTATGTCACCACTTGAACTGCATAAGAGAGAAAAAAACATTGCAATGCTTTTTTTCACATTTTTGTGATAATGGAATCTTTTGTATACACATAATTTGGTCCTAAGAAACCATGATAAGTATAATGATAGTAGATACTTTTTTAAAGAGATACACAAACTGCAAGAAGAAAGATAGCACTTGATAATCTAACAAAAGAAAGATTGTACTTGAGAAACTAACAGACACTCATAAAGGCATTAAGTACGTAGTGGTATAACTAGAAAAAACAGCAAGTAGCAGGAAGTGAAATCATGAAATAATGATATGATCTTCAATTTTCTTTTCCCTTCTCTGTGCTGCTTGTCAACCATCAAGCCCATCAGCCCATTCATCTTTCATGGGCGAGTATCATCATCATCAGCAGCAGCAGCAGGAAACTGCCTTCCAAGCAGCTACCAAAATGACTATGCTTAGCACCAACCCACCATGCCCTGCAGCAGCCTGACTTATGCAGATCTCAAAAGGTTAAGTCAATGACACATGCATGACCTCATGCTTAAAGAAAAATTGCAACCGCTGTGCTACTGCACAGCTTGACAGGAGCACATGCACACATCATCAGCTGTACTGCTGCAAGCAGACTTATCTACCTCCATTGAATATCACTCATGTAGCAGATTGCGCAGGCTTTCTCCATCTAAGACAGGTGAGCAGGTGCTAATTACTCACTCCCATCTTTTCCCAACCAGCTCCTCCACAAGAATCAAAGAAAGTAAGGCACTTCATGATAACCCAGCTCAGCACACAAATGCCTACAAGTGTCCACACTAAAATGTTTATTAAAATACATAAAAATTAAAATGTTTCATGGTTTTGTCTCTATATATTAGCTGGACTTTATCAGATCATACAGAATAGTCAATGCAGCCAACATATAAATTTAAAACCATGTCATGTGACATCATGCATCCCATAAAAAGTACAAGTACATCAAATCTAAATGAAGAAAGGTGCATAAAATAAAATGGCAAATGGCAGTAAGTCAAATAAGTAATGTATATAACCCTCCATTTAAATTTTATGTGACCTTAACTTTAAAGCACATTAATTTAGTGTTACTTCCTGCACTAGTCTTTAATTGTCAGTGAAGTCACTGGCTTCTAAAACTTCATTCCGAGGACCACCCCATGCATCTTGCTTCACCCTGTCTAGCACAAAACACCTAAAATCATATCCAGGACACTGGTTTATATGTTTGAAAAGGGCATTATGAGCACGTCCTTTTCTCATATCATAAACACATTCATACATTTGTTTTCCTTAATATTCTCTCCATCTTCCCAATGTAAACACACACATGCACATTTGAAATAAAGCAAAATATATTGCCCCTCTTGATCTACAGTTGTAGTATTCTTAATCATTTATTTGCCCATAATGAGCTATATCTACTTGTTGCCCTTCCACAATTTGCATGCATTGGTGGTGCCAACTATATTTAAAAGTCACTTTCGTATCTCTAATATTTATTTCATTTTTAATAATCCTTTCCATCAAATTCTTAAAACATATATCCTTCTTAAAAAGAAAGTTAGGTTTAATTCTTAGTTTATTAAAACTTTCCCACTGGCACAAAATGCATTCCAATTTTTTTCAATAGCTCCCTATATTGCCCAGAAATCAATGTTATAATTCAAAAAACATGGCTTTGGTGTAACTATCTTATTACTTATTAGTATTGTCCTTTGGATGAGAAGTTAAACTGAGGTCTCATCTGCTTGTGATGGTAGTAGCTCAGGTGAATGTATCAGATCCATGGCACAAATCAAAAACAGTAGGAGTCCTTTATTTACATCCTTTTTGCATGAAAACTTATAAACATATTTAAATTTTTATCTATTCATAAATATACATTTGAGCAGTTATATACACAGTCCTTTTTTATATAAAAGAATTTCTCACTCTTGTCATACTTATACATTCTTATATATATCAGATCCCCCACTCTTTTTCTATAACCACTATCTAAACTTACTTAATATGGTTGACAACATCCATCTCCCAATAACAATTTAATTTATTCTCTCATCCCATATTATGCATACTACATAAACTTTTTTTATCTGTTCTTATTTTTGATTCTTTCCTTATATTCTTATAATATCCATATTCAGTCAATGCTATCTTCGAAATCTTCAAAGATATTCTCATCACATAATGTTTCCTACAATTTTTTGCTCTCTTACATTTCAAAAGGATGTTCAGTGGTTTCTTTTTCACTACAATATAAACATATTATTTCACTTTTTAATATGGCATATTACCTTTTACTGATAATTGTTTTATTCCTAATCTCCATAAAAAGTCTTGACATTCCACTTTTTGCTACACCTTTTATTTCTTTCTTTTATTGCTTTAATATTTTCCTCTGATAGATCTTCCCATGGATTAATACAATAATATTGTCCTGTTATGTTTTGTACCATGTTTTTTGGTTATCTTCTATTTTATCAATCTTTATTTTCCATATTTATTTTTATTTATTTATTTATTTTATTTATTTATTTTACATTTGTTAACCGGGAGAGTCCGACTGGATACATGTCCATTTTCAGCGGAGGCCCGGGGAGAAAAGCTCCAAGTACATAACAGACATATGAACATTGTTAATGCAAAAAAAGGAAGATAGTTGAGTTCTAAATACAATATTTTTATCTTTTGTTAATATGTTCATCGTTAAAACATTCTTTTACTCTTTTATTTCTACTTATCATTTCCCATCATTCTTCATACTTATATTTAAAGACTTTTGTAACCAATTTCTCATTTAGCAGTTGTAATACTTTGTACAAATTCAAAGATGTTTCATACAACAATGATCAGTATTAGCAAAAAACTACGGGCACTCATAAAATCGTCTAAGGCCAGCTTCGAGAGAAAAATTGCACAGGATACTAAGGATAATCACAGGGCTTTCTTTGGTTATGTTAGGAACCTGGGTGGGAATTCCCAGATATGCTCAGAATTAGTCCAAAATGACAAAAAATACACTGAACCCACAGACATTGCCAGCATCCTAGCTGACAGGTTTAGTGCAACCCCCCCCCTCCCCACCAAAAGGGCAAATATCTATCCCAGCAGAGTGCTGCCCCCCTGACATCTCAGATGCTCAGGTAAGAGCCGTCTTCTCCAAAGCAAAAAACACAGCATCAGTGGGACCAGACGGTGTCCCGGGCTGCATCCTACATGAACTCCAAGACGAGCTAAACCCAAACATAAAATTACTGTTCAATCTCAACCTTACTACAGGAAATGTACCCAAAGAGTGGCGTACAGCAACAGTGGTCCCACTCCACAAAGGTGGTGCCTCAATGGATCCTGGAAACTATCGCCCCATAAGCCTGACTAGCTTGGTCTGCAAAGCTATGGAAAGGATCGTCATGGACCTCATAAATAAAGATATTGGGGACCTACAGACACTGGATCCTACCCAGTTTGGCTTTGTTAAGGGCAGATCCTGCCTCTTAAACCTGGTTGATTTCTTTGAAACAGTCACCAAGGCCATTGACGAGGGAAGGTGGTCCACACAGCCTACCTGGACCTCGCAAAGCCTTCGATACAATACCCCACTCGGGCATTATAGATAAGCTCACCAGCTTAAATATAAACCCCTATGTCACTAGATGGGTTGCAAACTGGCTCAAGGACAGAACCCACATGGTTAGAATTGCTGGAGCCATGTCAGACTCCAAACCAGTTACAAGTGGCGTCCCACAAGGCTCAGTCCTGGGACCTCTCGTGTTCGGCATATATTTCTTGGAGGTACAGGCCAACATGGAAGGACTACGGCTGACCAAGTTTGCAGATGGCTGCAAACTGGGCACCATAATTGACTCTCCAGCTGACACAAGCATCCTCCAAAAGGGCCTCATAGAAACAGACAACTGGTGCCAGAGCCATGGCCTCAAGCTAAACATCAAAAAGTGTATAGTCATCCCCTTTGGCAAAAACAAAGTGCCCACAAATTACCACATAGGTGGTAATCCATTAAGTACAGAAGAAGTAATTAGGGACCTGGGGACCCAAGTTGATAGCAATCTCTCATTTGACAACCACGTGGCCAAAGTGGTTAGAAAAACATTTTAAATAGCCCACCTAATCATGAAGGGATTCACATCTAGATCAGGGGAAGTCATCGTGCCTCTTTACTCATCCCTCATCAGGCCCATAAGTGAGTACAATGCCCCTTTTGGGATGTACCTTACCAGACACCTGCAGCAACTGGAAAGACCCCAAAAGTACCTCACCAAGAGGATCAAAGGGCTCAAAGAGATGCCATATGCTGCCCGGTTAAAGAAACTCCAGCTCTACTCAGTGGCATACCGCCTGCTCAGAGGTGATCTGTGCCTGACGTATAAATCCATGTCCAACCCAGAATTAATGGACATGCTGCACCTCAGAAAATCCAAATCCCATCGAGCTACGCGCTCGAGAGACTTGAACCTCAGCACTGAAATAAATAGGACATGCTGGAGGGACAGATTCATAACCCAGAGGCTCCCTTCACTCTGGAATAAAATCCCAGTCCAGGTTAGGCAGAGTCCCTCATTGACTCTCTTCAAGAGGAATCTTGATGAGTGGATGGGAGATCATAGGTTTACCCCTGGTATCACTTCTGTGTCACTGTTAGACAGAGGCACAGTATACTAACCTCAAAAAAGGGCATAGCAAAATTAATTTAAAATGGGTGGCAAAAGCCAAACACACTCTGGCTAGGCTTATAAATGCCCTAGGGCAGATTGCCTAGTATGAACCTATGAACCTATGAACCTATTTAACAAGCTAAGTTCTCCTTCATCTCTATTCATATATAACACTTCCCTTTTAACTGGATTAAATTTAGAACCCTAAATAAATAAAAAACAATCAATCCTAATAATTGTTTTTCATACATTTTTGGAATCATAAATACACTTGACAAATGAGCTATTTTACTGGTTAATGCGGAAGTTATCAAATTCACGTTTTTCTTGTAAGCTAATCTATATGATTTCCATAAAATACAAATTTCTCTTAATTCTTTAAATAATATTCCCACTGTGTTGTGTATACTTCTCTACCAAAATTTATACTTAACACATAGTAAAATCTTTAATTGTAAATTGAATACCTGCTATTTATTCTTTGTCTCCCATTCCTTTATTTTTGTCTTTATTTAGTGTCATACTTATTCCTTTCAATCATCTACATGAAGTATAGCTTATCTCATGCCTATACTGTTTTTAGTTATTATAATATCATCTGCATACATCCTTGATACAAGAATTTCTGTATCTTTATGCATAATATATTTGCATTTTTCATCTTATCACTAACCTCATTAACTACCACATTCATAAATAAAGCAAATAAAATACTACTCATAGGACATCCTTGTCTTATACACTTACTAATCTCTATTCCTTTACTTAACCATCCATTTAAAAAATCCTTATTTTTGTCATTCCTGTACGCTGATGTGCAAATCTTCCTAAATTTATTACTAAAATTGTATCTTTTCATCAAATCCCATAACATTTCCTATTCAACCGAAACATTTTTTTAATATCACCTACCATGAGTTTTGAATCCTATCTTCTTTCTAGGATATCATCTACCATTCCTCTTATTATCATTAACAATTTTGAAATCCTTTTCCTTTTCCTTTTATACCATATAAACTTTCTTCCATTATGTATTCCATCTTATATCTTATTTTCAAGTCTTTTTGTACTGTTTTCATAAATATATTTTAATCTGTATTGTTTAACATTATTGGTCTCCAATTCTTTATGTCTTCATTTTATCCTTCCTTCCATATACATTTTAATATTCCACTACATAATTCCTTATGGTTAAAATCTTCATTTAACCACTCATTTAAAACTTGTAACAAATATTCATTTTGCCATTTCCCCAAAATTTTTATACCTTTTAAATCCAATTCCATCTGGACCTGCAGCTGAATCTGTGTTTAACTGTTTAAATACTTTAACTAATCCATACAAAGTAATTTATTTTCCAATTTCCTTATTCACTTTTTTGAAAATTATTTTAGTTGCCATGTTTTATTATACTCTCTCATTTTTATTTTAAACATTTCTTCTACATAATTTGCAATAATTTCAATAATTTGAGACTGACTTATTGTTATTTCTCTTTGTTTATCCTTCATTTCTCTCATTATACTAGTCTTCTCTTTAACTATTTTACTTAAGTAGGCTGATAATTCTTCATTTTCCCTTGTACAAAATACCTTTGTTTATACAAAAATTCTTTGATTTTTCTCATAATTAGTTTTATATTATTTATCTTTATCATAACATTCTTTCTTGATCTTATCAAAGTTTTCAAGCACATCTTTATATATCTTAGCATAAAATTGTTTTCCCATCTTTCTTGGCATATTTGCCATTATAAAAAAAAGTTTATATTTTCTTTTAAAAATAAGCCACCACTGTGACAAATTACTATAAAATTCTCTCAAAGTAATATGGTCACTCCATAATTGTGTTATTTCCTCTCCTTTTTCATTCCATTATTTTTAATTTATTCTTTTTATACCCTAACTTTTTTCAATATATTCTTTATTTCCTTTCATATAGCCAGATGATCTGTGAATCCTGTTATTAATGAATCTCCTTCTTTCATGCTTATACTTTCAGATATTATAAAATAATCAATCTAAAATTTTAATATGCCTCTTCTATACATCTATACTTCTCTATTCCATATTACCAATTTACCACATTTCATAACTTCTTTCATTTTTTTCTCATCTTTTTCATCTTTTTTCCTTTTTCTCCTTAAATCACAATTGAAGACCCCGTTATTAAAATATCCATATTTACAACATAATCTAACAACTGTTAAAATAATTTCTCCCTTGCTTTATAGACGATATGTGCATACGTAGCTATAAGTTTATATACTTTCATCTACCACTGTAAATCTACAATAGTAAGTCTCCCCATCTTTAACTAATGTTAGATATAAAATCTTCATTACCATTCTGCATAAAACTACTATTCCTGAACAATGTAAATTACTCAAATTCCATATTATCTTTCCATCCCATATTTTTCTGTCTATAATCTTTAATTTGTAAAAAAATATTGTTTTCTAAAGCAATTATATCTACATCATATTTATTACACCATTCTAGAGTTGCTATCCTTGCATACATGCCTGTCCATTTTTTTACATTTATAACATTCAAGTTCACATTTCTTTACATCATGTCCAGTTTTCCCACATATGTAACATTTCTTTTTTATCACAATTTTACCAAATGTCCTTTTCTGCTACAAAACAAATTTGTTCTTGGTTGTCCCCAATATTTTACCACTCCTGTATTTCCTTCATCATTTACAGTGCTTGAAATAAGTATAATTCTTTCACTTTCCATTTCCAATACAGCAATGCAGTCCCATCCACAATGCCATAATTCCCTATTATTATAAACTTTAGAAATGTCCATCACTTCCTTACAAATTGTTTTAAATGTCTTTAAAGAGTCTCTCAACTTTTGTCTGCGATTGTATGTGTATTTTCTTTTTTTGTTTCTCAGAAAAAAAGCTTTCATTACATGGTTATTCCACAGATTGCTATTTTGTTTTTTGTTTTCATATTCACACAAAAAAATTTCCATACTTTGTGCAGTCTCAAAAAAATGTCACAAAATGGCTCTTTATTCATTAAACTAAAGGCTCTGCTCTAATATACAAAGGAAGTATTACAGTGTTCCATACCTCATATCTAGCTGGGCCTTTATCATATGAGCGAATGTCACAAATTGCGAACGCTCATAATATCGAACGTACCGGACCTCGAAGTGCTTTTCCTGAGATCACGGTACAGTGAAGAATGAGATATTTGCCCTGTCCTCACTGAAGTGTGATCTTGGAGTTGGACTATATATTTAGCGGTGGGTGTGGGGGGCACAGCCCCCCACAATAGGAATTTTGAGGTCCGGTATGTTCGATATTATGAGTCTTCACAATTTGAGTGATTCACTCATATGATATAGACCCTATCTAGCCATCTCTATGTTCCTGTTACTTTGAACTCTTACTTCAAACTTTCTTTTAATATCATCTTCTTTTTTTTTTCTTTCTGCTCACTGCTTATGTTTTTCTTTTAGGTGAATTATCCCTTATCAAAATACTGACCACTTCCTCTCCCTGACTCTTTTCCATTATGTATCCCTGACTCTTTTCCATTATGTCTCCCTATGAGACATAATTTTCTGGTTCACTTTGAATTATTATTTATTTATTTATTTCCAGTTTGGTGACCGGGGAGGTCCACTGGGCTCTAAGAGTCCATTTTCAGTGGAGGCCCGGGGAGAAAAACTCCATAGTACAAAGTATAAACTACATAATACAGAATACATAGTACAAAGTAAAAGATACATAGTTCAAAGTCAAACAATTCAATACATAGTTGCTAAAAGGGGAGAATAGCTCCATAATACAAGTATAAACTACATAATTCAGAATACATATTACAAAGTAGTACATAATTCAGAAAACATAGTACAGAGTAGAAACAACATAGTTCAAAGTGAACAAGAGTCAATACATAGTTAATAAAAGGCACAGTAAGTATCTTGTGGGTATAAAATGGCAAGTAAGAAGAGTTGGACTGCAATATATATATACTGTATATCTTACATATTTACATGTTTGTAGGCTGAGAACAGTTGTACAGGGTAGAATTTGTTTATAGGCTAGAAATGTTAGATAATGATCTGAGAGTAGTTATTGGGGAATAGATCCTTGGAAAGTAAGGGAAATGGGACTTTGGATGTGATAAGTTAGGTAGGTAGTATGCAATTGCACTTCCAGCTATGGGAGAGGTGAGAATGGAGCTGGATTTTGAAGAGTTCAAAGTTTTCAGAGATTCTTAGAGATGGAGGGAGGGAGTTCCATTTTTTGGCTAAGGTAACGGATAGAAGTAGCTGCCCAGCAGGACGATTTGGTTTATACACTGAGATTAGGTTTTGGAGGGCAGATCTTAGGGGTCTGAGAGGGGTATATGAAGGTAAAATGTTAGCAAGTGCTGGACATGCATTACATTTGAAAATAAGCTTGTGGGCTGTACAGAGTGGGAGGTAGTTTAGGTAATTGGGAAGTTCTAGCCATTTCAGCTGATGGAGGTGTATACAGTGGTGGGTAAAGAATTTGGATGAGGTTGCAAACTTTGAGATTTTGTTGTAGCAGCTTTCTAGTTTAGAAGTGTTAGAGAAAGATAGATTGGTTAGTAAGGGAGCACCATACATCAGAGAGGGTAGTAAGTAGGTTGAGGCCAGGGTCTGTTTAGTTAAGGGGGAGAGGAAGTGTGAGTTTCTGTACAGCATGCCAAGTTTCTGATGTGTTTTTTTAATATTTAGTTGAATGTGGGTATCAAATTCTAGATTCTCATCAATAGTAAACCCAAGAAGTTTGTCAAAAGGGACAATTTCTATAGTGGATTTAGCATGGCTGATAATTTCTAAGGAGGTTTTGTCAAGAAGGATAGATTTTGAAGGGGTGAATAGTAAGATTTTAGATTTATTGGCATGTAGGGATAGATGGTTTTGAAGCATCCAGTTCTCAGTAGTTGAGAAAGCAGTTTGAGTTATAGTTTTGAGCTCATGGAGGTTGGAGGCAGAGCAGACTAGTGTGGAGTCATCTGTGTATTGTACTATTCTGGTGTTGGGAATTGATGTGTGGAAATCATTAATGAAAATATTAAAGAGCATAGGGCCGAGTATGGATCCCTGGGGTACCCCAGTTGGGGTTGGAAGGAGGGCAGAGGTACTAGTTTTCTATTTCACAGCCTGGGATCTATCAGAGAGGTAGCTGCTAAACCAGCTGATGATGTTTTGTGAGAGATTAAGTTTAGAGAGGTGGGTAAGGAGGTGGGTATGGGAGACAGTATCAAAAGCTTTGGAGGAGTCGAGGAGAACTGTGGATACTAGATTTCCAGAGTCACGGCATGGTTTACTATGTCTAGAAATGAAAGAAGAGCTGTTACTGTGCTATGGCCAGGATGGAACCCATGTTGCGTTGGGGTGAGGAGTTGATTATTTGTGAGAAATGGCATTAGCTGGAGGTGGATACATTTCTCAAGAAGTTTTGAAATAGGAGATAGTATTGCTATGGTTCGGAAGTTGGAGAAGTTATTATTTTTGCCTCCTTTGTGGAGGGGTACGATGAAGGTGGAACGCCATAGTTTAGGGACATAAGATTCCTGTATGGATCGGTTGATAAGTATACTAATGGGAATGTCAATGCTGTCTGCTGCTAGTTTTAGAAAGCTAGAGGGGATATTGTCAGGGGCATTGGAGCAAGGCTTAAGTTTAGAGAGAAGTTTCTTTATGTATGAAGTGGGGATGGGCTTAAGATGAAAAGTAGGAGAGTTTCGGATGGGAGATTGGGGAGAGGATTTGAGGTGGGGGGTTGTTATTAGGGAAGGTTTTGGTAAGCTCTGCTATGGAGTTAGTAAAGAAAGAGTTGAACTGTGTGGCTATTTCTGTGACAGGCTTGCTGGTGTTAGGCCAAGAATTGTTTTTGGTACCTGGATTAAGAAGGGAGTTGATGGATGTCCAGAATTGTTTCGGATTTGTGGAATGAGTGTTCTGGAGTTTAATATAGTATAATTTTTTGTCCTGTGTAATATGTTTTTTGGCTAGGTTGCGGAGTTGTTTGTATTTAAGAAGGGTGTTAGGGTGTTTGTTGCGGTGATAGAGTTTCCAGGTCTTGTCCCTTTGTAGCATGAGAGTTTTGGTATCCTTAGTAAGCCAGGGGGCGGAATTGGTCTTTATCTGTTTTGTTCTTGGAGGGGGACTTTAGGGTATCTATGAAGGTTGAGTTGGTACAGCGTTATCTAGAGGTAGGGTTTTTAGATTGTCCCAGTTTATAAGTTTTAGAGAATTGGATAGAGTTGTGGCATTGAAGTTAGTGAGATTCTGGGTCTATATATATTGGTGTAGGTGAGGAGAAGATGGAGTTGATCTATGTATGAAGGCTGGTAAGTAATCGCTAATGGAGTCTGGAGATGTTGTTTGGGTTTGAGACAAGGATCCAGTCCAGTATGGAGCCTGGGGGGTTATTTTTATTGGGACTAGTTATAGCATTAGTAAGTTGAGAGAAGTTATATAGACTGATGGATATGGGGGGGGGGGGTTTGCAGTAATTCTATTCCAATCGATGTTAACATCTCCTAGAATATATGTCTCATACTTGATATTGGTTGAGGCCCATTGAAGAATTTCCTCAAGAGTATTGACATTATTTCCTGGAGGAATATAGAGGGCTATGACACAAATGTTTTTATGATTATTTAGTTTAAGGGTGCCTATGACTAGTTCAGCGTTATTGAATTGCGGAATTGGATTTTGGTAGGGGGTGATGGAGAGTAGCTTGGAGTAAATAAGGGCTACTCCTCCTCTCTTTTTTGGGGGGCGATCATGTCTGAGAGTTTGAAAACCTGGAGGTAGGAATTCTGAGTCATCTATATTGGGTTTTAACCATGTTTCTGATATGGCTACTATGTCAGGTTGGGTATGATATAGCCATGCATGAAAGAGGCCTATTTTGTTGTTTAGACTCTGGACATTGATAGTTAGGAGTTTGAGATATTTAGGGTTGGAAATATGGGTAGTAGTAGGGGTGGTTGGGGTGTTGTTTATAGTAAGTCCTGGGTTGGGGTGTATGTCACCTGCTAGGCATAGGACGTTGAAGGGAAATGAGATAAGGGGTTTGTGTTTACTTTTGGAGCATATTGAGAGGAATAGTAATGATTTAGAAGTTTGATGTTTCATAGAGGTAGGATGTTTTAGTTTGAAGCTTCTACACCCCACCCTATTTCATTTGATATCTCATCCCATGACACTCCTGACTACAGGGGTACAATAATGGATTCTTCTTTCACTACATCTTCTGTTCTCCCAAGTAAGTTTTTCTGAAAAACAAATTTTGAATCCTCTACACCATCAGTGAATATACATGCTAGAGTTGTCATTCACCTTCACTTAATTGAACACTGCTTCCATCTCGCACACCATCCTTCCAGCTGCCATTGCACTAGGAATGGGATGTGCACATTTACTCACATAAGACCAGTCACAAGTACAGCTAGTGAGTAGGGAGGTTCCTCAATGCCCTGGCCAAATTTACCCTTGTAGTATAAATAGCACCCCTGATCTACCCTGAAAAGAGGACATGCCACACTTAACGAAATCCCAATCTCTCAGAGCCACATGCTCCAGGGATCTAAACTTTGTCATCACAATAGACAGAACATGCTGGAGGGATAGGTTCCTGACCCAGAGACTCCCCAGACTCTGGAACAGACTGCCCATACATGTCAAGCAGAGTGTCTCTTTGGCCCTTTTCAAAAGGAACCTGGACGACTGGATGGGAGAAAGGAAATTCACCCTGGGGATCATGTCAGTCACTCTGCTAGACAGGGGCCAGGGAAGTAAATAGTATAGGAAGAAATAGCCAGGGAATTGTTATGGCTAGGCTTCTATAGACCCTAGGGCCGATAGCCTAGTACCAACCTATGAACCTCTGAATCTATGAAATAGTTTAGTGGGACTAACCTGGAAAAAGAAAGAAAGAAATTATAATAATAATAATAATAATAATAATAATAATAATAATAATAATAATGTTGTGTATTTCAGCTTATCCCGGTTAGGGGTCGCCACAGCGGAACTCTGGTCCGCTAATGTTTGGTAGTGGATTTTTATGTGCCGAGGTACCAGCCCTGACGCACAACCTTCAGCGAAGGTATGCCCATTCACGCATGCCTCTACACAGAAGACGCTCTAGCTGAGAATCGAACGGGACAACGTCTTGCTGTGAGGTGACAACGCTACCACAGCACCACTACCGCGGGTAATAATAATAATAATAATAAAAATTAGCACTATTATATTCCTCAAGAAGCAGAAAATAAATACAGTCCTTCCTTTTTCAAACATAGTTCCTTAAATATATTTTCTATTAATAACCCTGGATAGTGTCTCCTAACAAACATGCCCTTTAATTTAAGTCTTTCAATAATACGTGCCAAAATTAGACACCATTTATGCTAAACACACTAAATGCCTTTGAGTGAGGTCTTTTTCTAATGAAAAGGATGGCAGCTAAGAAAATGCAATAAAGAATTAGAATAGCTGGACTTCCAGAATATGTTTGACACAAAATTCTTATTTGCAACATCTTTCATAATTTAAACATCTAAATAGCATAGCCTCTTATGTGATGTTCCAAAGGTAAACCTAAGAAAGTCAGTTGTACAATTAATATAATCAACAAATTCTCTAGTTCTTATTACTTGTCTAAAAAATACAAATATCATCTAAAAATTGTATGTATAAACTGCAAAACTGACTATATTGGGAATTTAAAATATACATCCTTTCCCATTGTTGTGCCAGTGCTATACTGGCAAAAAGTGGGGTGCAAATGACTCCCATAGATGTGAACATTTTGTGATGAAAAGAATACCCTTTAAAATAAATATAGTTATTTGCTGATAAACTTTCCACAAATTCTGTTATTATATTAACATCTTAAAGTACTAATGCTGGTACGATAAAGTTTAAAAAAAATCATAAAAACAGTCCACCCCAAGATTATGAAGGATAACAGAGGAAAAAGTAAAAAAAGTCTCATCATAACATATTTAAGTGATAACTTCCTTAAAAAGATCACAAATTCCTTTCAAAGATATAAGAAATGATCAAAGGTACCTTTCCATTTAAAATCAACAAATATAGCAATAGAACTAGTTTTTGAACCACCAGCAATCACTATGGGATGTAGGAGGGATCTAAACTGTCTTTATGTATCTTAGGGATAACAAAAAGCATAGAGTTAGCGTTTTACCACCCTCATATATTTATATTCACCCTTTTTTAATTTGTCCCTGAATCAACATATCATGCAATGAATGGTCAAGTTTGGCATATGCTATATTAATTTGGTTCTTAAAGGCTTTATTATAAGTAACTTCATATAACAAATAATACATTTTACTAATATAATTCATTTGATTCAAACAACCAAACCACCCATTTGTATCTGGTTTCATTATTCTAACCTGTCTATGACTACATATTGTCTTCAATATTTCAAGTTCTACTTTACTTAAATTAAGCCATGGTGTGGATACCATTCAATTCAAAATGGGTTTGATATTGTATTCACAGATATTCTGAAATAAGTGGATAACAGGATGCAATCCTGGATTTAAAGTCCTAGATCTATGTAATATCAAACCGTTATTTGATAAAACTCCTTATCAACAGAAATATGCAGATTAAAATTAAGCTTCCTGATAAACAGTCTAAAAATCAATAAATTATTGGTCAAATGAGCTCATCTCATAAGCACAAATGTACAATCTTATTCAAATAGGTTAGCATAAGATGTTAATATTGCCAAGTCACTATAATTACATATTTTAAAATTACACCCGTTATTAAAAATAATATTCACATCTCCTGTGCCATCCCCTTGACCACATCCCCTCCATTGATTGGGGGTCCCTGGTGAATTTACCAGGACCTCAGTTCTTGTCTCCTTGGATATCCAGTTGTTCAGTTCATGAGCTGTTCAGATTGCTATATGGGATGGAACTCTAAAGGGACATTGTCATTCCCACCACATAAAGTACTTGACCCCCATCACTGCTACTACCATTCAGATTTACAACTTTACTTCTACCCTTACTTTTGTTTTTATGTACAGTATAAGCCATAGAATTATAGTATTCATCCTACTCTCTCATTCATTTCTTTTGTTTTTTTTTTTTATTTTAATATTCTTGGAAATATTGTCCACTTTTTTGAACTATGAGTCTAAATACCACAATATTTTCAATAAAGTAAGTTCTTGGTGATAGAATTATCAGGAGCAATGTGACCAACCTGTCCATTTCTTAGACATTAAATTTCATTAAGACCTCCTTAAATTCACACTTGTGCTTGTCAAATAAATTCAGCAATTCCTGGTGTAATGGTGATCCCTCAGTAAGACCTGTAGTGTACTTTCAGTGCCACAGCCCCTTAGGAACATGCCTCTCCTTGATACACTCTTGGAAATAACCATTTTTCAATTGTAGTTTTCAATATCTGGTCAATTTTTTCAAACAGTTTGAGTTGATTATCAAGTGTTTTGTGAATGCCATTATTACCATTACTGAATTCCAATATTTGCTTGAACCAGTCATTAATATGTAGAACACAGTGCTCACTACCAGACTGAGACTCTGCCACATGGGAATACCCAGAAGGTTCAACAAGTTCTGGAATTTTGCCTGTTTGACTGAACATAATGTTGGGTGTGGTACCTTGAACTGGGGTAATACCAATACTTTCTTGAAATTCTGGCTAGTATTCTGAATCCCCATTCATTCTACTAGTCTCACTTCTATTCCCAAGAATGAATATGTATGGATATTTTTGCTGTCTTTTGAGACAATTATTCCACATGTATAGTTAAGTTCTCCAACAAAGAACCAAAGACAGCAAGGCCCAGCCGCAATAATCCAGTTTTCAGCACACAAATGCTTAGAAGTGACCACAGCTAACAATATTTTATTAAAATATATAAAATTAAAATGTTTAGTGATTTCATCCCTATGTATCAATTGGACTTCATTGAAATACAGTCAATTATTAATGCAGCCAATATATACTTTTAAAACAAGCACATCTACTAAAATGTACAAATATTTCAAATCTAAAAGAAGAAAAGTGCATAAAAAATAAAAATGACAAATGGTAGTATGTCAGATAAATAATGTATATTAAAAATAATCCTCTATTTAAATTTTATGTTGTTAAGTGAAACACTTTCATTTAGCCCAGTATAATGTTATGCACTAATCTTTAATTGCGGGTGAAATCTTGGTCATCTAATAATTCATTCCAAAGACCACCCTGTGGGTCTTGCATCACTATATCCAGAATAAAAATCCTAAAATCGTGTCCAGGAAAATATGCTTGAAAATGCATTATGACTGTGCCCTTTTCACATGTCATATTAAATTATTTCCCTTAATAATTTCCCCAGCTTCCCAATGTGAAAACATAGACATGCTTGACATAAAGGAACACATACTGCTTTTTGATTCACAGCTGTAGTAATAATTTCTATTTATTTGTCCATAATGAGCTATATCTTCATGTTGCCCTTCCATGCTCTACATACATTGATGGCACTGGCCATATTTATAGGTCCCGTTCTTATCTCTATATATTTATTTCATTTTTACCAGTCCTTCCCATCAAATTCTTAAAATGTATATCCCCCTTATCAACAAATTTAACTTCAATTCCTAGTTTATTAAAACTTTCCACACTGGCCCAAAATATATTCCAATTTCTTTCACTAGCTTGTATTGCCCAGGAATCAAAGTTATAGGTAAAAATCATGGCTTTATTAAAACCATAGTATTGCTACCAATGTTGTTAATATTAGTACCACTATGCTCCCCAAGAAGAGGGAAATAAATATCTTCCTACCTTTTCAAACATATTTCCGTAAATATATTTTTGAGTAATAACTTACGATGCAAGAACAGGACACTCTCATGATGCTTTTTCAAACATATTAACCAGTGTCTTAGATAGAATTTAGGTTTTTTTTATTCTGGTTAGGGTGATGCAAGACCCATGGCATGGTCCTTGGAATGAATTTTTAATAATCAGGTAACCTCACTAGCAGTCAAAGACTAGTACAGGAAATTAAGGTCATATAAAATTTAAATGGAGGATGCATCTGATATATATTATTTATTTGACATACTTCCATTTGTTGTTGTGTATTTTTGTGCACCTTTCCTCCTTTGCTACATTTAAGGAGTTTTCATTAGTGTGGAGCTTAACTGTACTCGTGGAACAGTTGTCCCAACAGCTATTGCAAATGCCCCATTCATTCTTGGGATACAACTGAGACTAATAGAATGTATTGGGATTCAGCAGGCTTGTCAGAATCACAAGAAAGTAGTGTCATTACCCTGGGTCAACATATACCTCCCAAAATTGCATTCAATTAAACAGGCAGAATTCCATAACCTTTTAAATCTTCTGGGTCTTCCCATGTGGCAGAGTCTCAGCATGGTGGTGAGTATCATGTTCTAAATAATAATTACTGGTTCAAACAAAGGTTGGAATTCCATAATGGTAGTACTAGGACTGACAAAACACTTGATAATCAACTCAACTTGTATGAGAAGAAATTAACCAAATATCAAAAACTGCATTGGAAAATGGTTATTTCCAAGAGTGCATCAAGATGAAGCTAAAATCCAGCAGTACTGAAAATACCTCATGGATCTTACTGAGGGATTGTCATTTCACCAGGAATTGCTGAATTTATTTGATAAGCATAGATGTGAACTTATGGAGGTCATAATGAAAATAAATGACCGAGAAATGGACAGGTTGGCCACAGACATTACTCCTCTTGATAATTCTGTCATCAAAGGCTTACTGTAGTGAAAATATTGTGATACTTAGATTCAAAGTTTCAAAAAGTAGGCAACATTTGTAAGAGTATTAAAATAAAAAAAAAATAATTAATTTGAGAGAAGGGTGCCTATAATCCTTCTACAGCTTACCCAGTACATAAAAAAACAAAATTAAGGATAATATTAAAGAGTAAACATGTAAATCTGAATGGTAGTAGCAGTAATGGGGATGGTTCTTTATTTGATGAGAATGATGATGACCCTTTAGAATTCCCTTCCTATGGCAATCTGAATGGATCAGAAACCAGACAATTGGATATCCAGGGAGAAAGGAATCAAGGTCCTGGCCAGCTCACCATGGGACCCCCAATCAATGAAGGGGATGTTGTCAGGGGTGAGGGAGCAGGAAATTAAAACTGTGAATATTATTTTTAATAATGAACATGATTTTAAAATATAGAATTATACTGACTTGGTAATATCAACATCTTACGTTAATCTATTTGAAAAATATTTTACACTACGCCTGGGAGATAGGTTCATTTGTCTGGTACATTTATTGATCTTAAATTATTTATTTATTTAGAAGCATAATTTTAGTCTATCTTTGTCTGAAGGTAAGAAATTTTATCAAAGTTACACATTGATTTTACATAGATATAGCACCTTTAATCCACCATTGTATCCAATAAGCTAGTTATTTGAGAAAATTGGTAAACACAATATCAAATCCATTTTGAATCAAACGGTAACCATATTATGGTTTAATTTAAGGAAGAAGAATGGGAAATGTTGAATAAAATATGTAGTAATAAACAGGTTGGAATAATACAACCAGATAAAGGGAGTAGTGTGGTTCTTAGGAAATAAATGGATTATGTTAGCAAATGCATTCTTCCTTATATGACGATACTTATGATGAAATATCTAAGAACAAAATTAATATTGTATATGCCAAATATGACAATGCATTGCATGATACGTTGATAAGGGACAAAGTAATAAGGATGAATATAAATATCTTAGGGTGGTAAAACCTGCCATCCCTACAATTTTCTGTATCCCTAAGATAGATAAAGACATTTTAGACCCCTCAACATCCCATAGAGGATGCTGGTGGTTCCAAAACCAGTTCTATTGATTCATACCTTTTAAATGATTTGTGGTATTTTTTAAAGAAGTTTACCCCTGAAATATATTCAAATGATACATGTTTTTGACTGAAGATTTTAAAGACTTTTCTTATTTTATCCCTAATTAACTTGGGTTGGAATGGTTTTATATTTTTTAACTGACTGTACCAACATTAGTGCTCATGATATCCATATAATAGCATTATTTATGGAAAGGGTCTTGGCAAATAGCTATATTTATTTTGAAGGGCCTTATTTTCATTAAAAATGGATGCAGCTATGAGAGCTGCTTGCACCTCAGTTTTGCCAGTACAGTCATAGCACAATGGGAAAGAATATATATTTTAAATTCTCAGTATAGTCAGTCTTGGAACTTATACATCTGTTTTTTAGATTGTATTTTTATAGGTTCGTAGGTAGGTACCAGGCTATTTGCCTGAAGGCATTTATAAGCCTAGCCAGAATATATTGGCTTTCGCTGTCCCCTTAGATTAGTTCCCTGTGCCTCTGTCCAGCAGAGTCATTGATGTGATCTCAGGGGTAAGCTTCCCATTTCCCATCCACTCGTCCAGGTTTCTCTTGGAGAGTGTTAGTGAGGAGCTCTGCCTAATGTAGACTGGAATCTTGTTCCAGAGCATGGGAAGTGTTTTTTTTTTTATTTTTGGACAGACAAAATGAACAAGATAAAGGTATTTGTTGACAATATTAATAGTACAACTGACTTTCTTGGGTTTACCTTTGAAACATCACAGGAGGCTATGTTATTTAGATGTTGAAATTATGAAAGTTGCTGTAAATAAGAATTGTGTATCAAATATTTTCAGAAGCCTACCTATTCTAATTCTTTATTGCAGTTTCTTAGCTGCCTTCCTTTACATCAGAAAAAAGGCCTTAGTCAAAAGGCAATTGCTGTGTTTAGCCCAAATGGTGTATAATTTTTATATGTTTATTATTGAAAGTGTTAAATTAAAGAGCATGTTTTTTAGAAGAGGCTATCTGACGTTATTAGTAGAAAATATATTTAAGAAGTATCTGTGAAAAGGAAGGTATTTATTTGACTCTTCTTGGGGAACATAGTAGTACTAATACTGAAAAGGCTGGTAGTAATAACATGGTTACAACCAGGTAATGATTTTGACCTATAACATAAATTCATGGACAATACAAAAAGCTATTGAAAGAAATTGGAATATATTTTCTGCCTGTAGGAAAAGTTTTAATAAACTAGGAATTAAACCTAAATTTGTTTATAAGATGTATATAGGTTTTAAGAATTTGACGGAAAGGACTGGTAAAAATAAAATAAATATTAGAGATAAGAAACGGACCTTTAAATGTGATCTGTGCCACAAATGTATGTATTTCACAGAAGGACAATGAGTAGATATAGATCATTATACGTGAATAAATGGCAAAGATTACTACCATTGTGGATCAAGAGGGGAAGTATATGTTGCTTTATGTTGAGAGTATCCATGTTTTTAGTTTGGAAAGATGGAGAGAACATTAAGGGAAGGAATATAGAACCTCTTTATGGTGTGAAAAAAAGACAAGCTCATAATGCCCTTTGCAAACATATTAACCAGTGCCCTGGACATTACTTTAGTTTTTTTTTTTTTTTATTCTGGAAAGGCTGATGCAAGATTCATGGAGTGGTCCATCCATCTATCCATCCTCAACCCCTTTTCCCATCGCCTTGGAATGAATTATTAGAAGCCAGTGAACTTCAGTGGCAATTGAAGACTAGTGCTGGTAGTTACCAGGGCAATTTGAACTTTTGGGGGGACAATATTTTAAAATTAAGATCACATAAAATATAAAATTTAAATGCGAGTTTAGATTTAATAAACATTGTTAATCTGACATACTGTCATTTGTCATTTTTATTTTTTATGCAACTTTCTTCTTTTAGATTTGATATATTTGTAAAGTGTAGTGATTGCTTGAGGTCACATGACTTGATTTTAAGTTTATATATTAGCTGCATTGAGTATAGTATCTGTTCTGTTGAAGTCTTGTCAATATATAGGGATGAGAGCACCAATTGATTTTGTTTTATGTATTTCAATAAAATACTGTATGCTGTGGTCACTTTGAGGCAGGTCAGCTCCTTGACAACCCAAATTGCTAATCATTCTATGGTCATGTGAGTCACAGTCAGGCCTTTATTATTTTAAGCTATAGAGCTGGCACATCATTTAGTAATGTCTGGACAGGTTATTATAGATGAAAGCAGAGTGAATACACATGAGGACCTACCTTACACATTGAAGATGGATGGGGTGGGCAGGAGACAGAATGGCTAAGAACTCTGTCCCCTCCTAAGAAAACCTTACTTTTTGCCAAAAATGTTCTAAGTATCTAATGTAAGTAGACCCAGGGAATACAGTTGTCTTGCCTGATTTAGACCATAACATACTGTGTAAGTCAGGCCTTATAAAAGGGGGCGACCGTGTTCTCAAGGTAAGACTAGATTTACAGAGGAAACTCTAGCCAATATTGTGTAGGAGTAGTATCCAGCTGATTTCTTGCTCTGTGACCTTCAGCACAGAAACAATTTTCAAGTGCCTTTAGGAATACCCACATTAGGGTTCAAGGGTCTGCATATTTGACATTAAGGACCTGTTGTTCCTGCAGTGAGAAACAAATCTAATTAGTTGCTTGAGGTTAAATTCAATCCAGTTTAGATTAAAAAAACTGAAAAAAAAAAGTTAGGTGTGTCAGTGCATTCGGACAAGTCACAGGATCATGCCAGTCTAGCTTAGTTAAAAGCATGGCAGGTGTTAAGTTTAGCAGTAAATTCTCCATTGCTCTTTGTTGGTTCATACACTCAGGGCTGCAAGGAACTATGCTGTTACCATTAGACATCAGAATGTTATGATTTAAATGGGTCTACTTTAGCCGCTCGAAAGCCGAAAACCCTGAATACAAATAGCGTGACATGTAAAGAGCAAACTGTGAATACGGTGAACGAACAAAACTGCGAAAGTGGAAATATCGAATTTGCATAGTTGGCCCATCTGTGGTATAGCTCCGTAAGGTAAGCGTGCGACAGTTACGGACCTTAGGGTTAGGGAGTGGTTAAGGTAAGTGCATAGGTAGGTAGAGTATGTACGGTTTTGTGTAGGTAATGTATGTAAGGTTTAGTGTAGGGTTTCGTTAAGTGTATGTGTGTGGAATATTTAATTTGCTTGGGTATAGCTCCGTGTGGGAAGTGTGCAGTAGTTACGGATCTTAGGGTTACGGAGGGGTTAAGGATAGTGCATAGATAGTTGTGTTTGTGGGGTTTAGTGTAGGGTTAGTGGTAGGGTTTTGGTGCTTTAATTTAGGGTTAGAAATAGGGCTTTAGTTAGTGTATGTATGTGTTGTTTTTATTGTGTTTGGGTAGGTAGTGTGTTGCGGGTGGTGGGTTGGCTGATTATGACGGTTCGAGGTTTGAAATTTCGCAGTTTAGTATGTTCAACGTATTCGCGGTTCGCTCTTTATGTGTCACGCTATTTGTATTTGGGGTTTTCAGATTTCGAGAGGATAAAGTAGACTCATTTAAACAGGTGAATGGTAGCTAATTAGAATCAAGAGCTGAAAATATTGGTTATTCAAACGTACATACACTCCTTACCTGCAAGGAAAAAAATTAAACTGCTGCCTGAAGAAGTGAAGTATAAATATGTGTAGAGATAATCTTGACATGTTGCCTCCATTCAAAGTATGGGGGAGAGACAAAGTCTAATGGAGAGAGCCTATATGTGAAATAGGGTATGTTTCTGGTGCTGTAATAAAAAAGAAAAGGGGCAAACAGTGGGTTAAAGAAAGTGAGGTATTGGCAATCGCATACAAAACACTAGAAGCAGTAGTCCTGAGTGAGATCTAATCTATAAATGGCAAGGCAAGAAACCATAGCTACTACTGAACAACTGCAACGTTTTTTATAAAACACCTATCTGAATTCTGGACCTGTTCTTGCACAAACCCTAGTTAGGAAATAGATGTGTTAAAGCAGCTAAAAGAACACAACCAGTTGTTTGTGTGTTTGTATAGTATACCCTACTAAGCATATGTATACTTAACTTGCTTTTTTTACCTTAAATCACAATACTACTACTATTCTTTTTATTCCTACCTAGACTATATGATTACATTAGTGAAATGTCTAACAGGTATTTTTCATCTTGTGCTTGTATCTGAGATTGAATCAACATTTGTATTTGCATGATGTATATATATCGTACTGTTATTTATAAATGTGGAGCTTTTTTCCCCAGGCCTCCACTGAAAAAGGACATTATGTTCAGTCGGACTTTCCCAGTAAACAAATGTAAAATAAAAAATAAATAATACAGATTACTACTTGTGAAACCACAGCTGGTACAGGCCCTTCAGAAATTGGAGAGAAGGTTATCCAGTGCTTTAATTGGGTGACTGGAAAAGCAGCCATTATGTTAAGTGAGGTATCAAGATACACTACTGCGTAGGACTATACGATAACGTAGTCCAGACCTTGCATAACTGTGCACAATGTTGGTAATATAGGGGTAGCAATCCAACAAAAGAAGAACAGACAGCTCTGTCTCCAAAATACACTTCCAAAAAACTAAGTACAAAGCTTTGGCTAAGCCATAAATAAACCAGGGAGTTGAAGGGGAGGACATCACTTAGGCCACAAAGTCACTTATTTATTATTTATTTATTTATAGGCATTTGTTGACCAGGAAAGTATGACTCATCAAAAAACCTTTTTCAGAGGAGGCCTGGTGAGAAAAGCTCCAAGTTACATAAACAAAAGAATACAGACTTTTTATATAATAAACAATTAATTGGCAATTATTGTGTAGTATAATGACAAAGCATTTATAATGCATAAGGAAAGGGTAGTAGCAACAGAAAAGGAGTAGAGTAGAGTCAGGAGAATTATTAGGGAAGGGGAGGGGCAGAAAATAATTGTAATTGGTAGGTTTGATTTAAACAGAGGCGAGAGTGTGCTGACATATTTTGTTGGTAAAGCGGGGAGAGATGAGGAGGAAAGGAGAAGAAGCAGTAGACATGAGGCAATTAAAATGTTAGATTTCTGAAGTGAAACATTAGCCTGGAATGCAATTAGAGCAGAGCCCTGCATACTGCAGGTGGGCTCATCAACATCATCAACCTATTTATAGGTTTGCACATGAAGCATATGGACCTGAGCTATACTGAAACAGAGTAGCAGTTTGTAGTCAGAAAGAATAACAAAGACATTTTTGTTGTATTTTACAGATTTTTCTGTAAAAGAAGAATGTTCAAATCAAGATAAGTTGTAAAGGAAAACTTAGTGAAATATATTGTACCAGAGAATCTTTAATCAGTGCATCCATGACAAATTATTTTAAACATGGTGACAGTGATTTGTGACAGATGAGTACCTGTAAGAGTGAAAGGGAAGGTCTACAAGAGGGTGATGAGACCAGCTATGTTATATGGGTTGGAGACAGTGGCATTGACAAACAGGCAGGAGTTTGAGCTGGATGTGGCAGAATTAAAGATGTTAAGATTTGCACTGGGTGTGACGAGGGTGGACAGGATTAGGAATAAGTATATTAGAGGGTCAGCCCAGGTTGGAAGGTTTGGAGACAAAGCCAGAGAAGCACGATTACGTTGGTTTGGACATGTGCTGAGGAGGGATGCTGAGTATATTGGGAAAAAGATGCTAAGGATGAAGCTACCAGGTAACAGGAAAAGAGGAAGGCCTAAGATAAGGTTTATGGATGTGATGAGAGAGGACATGCAGGTGGATGGTGTGACAGAGCAAGATGCAGAGGACAGGAAGAAATGGAAACAGGTGATCTGCTGTGGCGACCCCTAACGGGAACAGCCAAAAGAAGATGATGATGATGTGACAGCAATAACTGCACTATGCCACAGTCTCTGATGAAGTTCCAAACATTCATAGGAATGAAAGTGCATGGTTATCTATTAAATGGCTTTGTGACATCCAAGGAGTGGCATTTTTTTTGTTTTGTTTTGTTTTTGTTTTTTTACTATGTTTTAGTACACCTGTGTGGTTTGGTTGTTTTGTTTACTATGCCGCAGTCACTTGATGTTCCTGCAAAAATTATCCAAAGCCAGTTATAAGGCCTGAAAGTAACCCAAGGTATATATGTGAAGAAGTTCACTGTCCTGTGAAGGGAATTCATGATTCTTGAGAGGGTGGCCTAATGATTAAGGTGTTTGCCTTACAAACACAAGGTGCAGGGTTTGAGTCTCACAGGGGACAATTGGCTAGGCTTAAAATGGCTCGCAAGGGCAGTTAGCTTAGTACTAATCTATGAATCTATATGATGATCACCTGTGTGATAATGGAAAATTAGCTGAAGCTCCATGTCATGTTATAAAACAGGGATCTCCTTACTCCAAGGTGTAGTGTCCTGGAGCTATGTCCCCTGAACTGGTGAGAGGGGACAAAAATATGCCAATCTGAAAGTTTTTTTAACAAATTGTATTTTTACAGTAATATTTATTTATTAGCAAAGAAAAATATGGTAGCAGCTGTACGAAGGCTCCAGACCACATAAAATAAACCAAGAACTTTAATATTCGGTAAGCGCTTTCACCACTGTCCATGGCTTCTTCAGACCATATACCAATATAAAAACACACACAAAGAAGTTTATAAAGCTGTCCCTGTATACCTCATTAACCTGAAAGACCACTCCCAGTCAATCAATCCACTATAGACACACCCTCTTTTAAAAGCATCAGTACATTCATCTACATTGCATAGTATTACTTTTAAAATACAGTTCTTATAGCACACATTAAAAGACTATTTCAGCAGTCAAAGCATTCATAGGCATCTACAAGCATTTAATATTTGTAAACATTTCAGAACATTGCTTCTATCAGCAGCATGTCAAATGCAATATATTATGCTAAGTATCATTATTTAAACAACAATGATACTGAAAGTCTCTGTTCATTATATATTCTTTGCTAGAATTATGTTGTTCTATGTTATCTGCTTTGCTTCGGATATATGCTGTTACTTAAAAATGATTATACTAACAAATCTAGGTCTAGCCTTCTATACATTCCTACTACTTCTAACAGTATAAATAGAGCTGCAGTTTAAATGCAAGCAAGTTACGTATGCCATGTGTTCAAACTCCGTTTTAAAACTCAAATTCTTCCCATCACATTGACGACTGTCAAACTTGTCCAGCGAGTGTGTTCCACTTAAGATATATTATATTTATATTACACCCTCATTGTGTTATATTCAATTTCTAAAAGTTAGAAATGCTAGAAATGAAAAAAGTGTGTTCGCCGTCATTGCAGCGCATCTGTGCATGCGCAATGACGTCATCACACTCGACAGATGCTCCGTTTACTTCTTCCCACTTTCTTCATTTAATTACAGTAGACAACCAAGTATTATAAAATATATATCATTGCTAAATGATTTAGAATACACCAAGTCACAAATTTATATATGTAAGCAGTTTTAAACAAGGAAGGTTTATGCTTTTCCCCATAGAAACAAATTATACTGTTGCATTTCTGTCTTTCATATGTCAGTCAAATATATATAATATAAACACTCAACACATTGTATGGATACATCAAGGCTCAACTTCAAACAAATATAATAGACATAACCTTAACTCTATACCTCTGGGCAACCCATTCATTGCTGCTACCTTTATTTGTTTGGTGAAACAGTTTACATTTACCAGCTGGTTGTTTGCCTGTTTCTTGTTACTCATTGCTGTTTTTTCAACTAGCTGGAGTATGGCAGAAAGGAATACTCAGAATAACATTGAACTGGATTATAACCCATTGAAACAAGTTGAAACAATGAAACAGACTAAGCTTATGGAGATGCTGAAAAGCACTGAGAATCCTCTGATAGTAAAGTCGGCTTTGAATGAAGGGACACTGCAAGAGGAAGGTACTAATATTGATCATTATAAACTAAGACAGTTGGTTAATAGTATAGAAAATGATGCATTTAAGCTTAAAAAGCTACAGCTACAAAGGTTTCATTTTGAAGCATGTCTTCAGTTCAACGTAATTCCTAGGGTCCTATGAATATTGAAAATGCCTACCTATGGGTCCCAGTATCCAGAACTGCTAAGTAAATGGCAAAAGATAAATTTAGAAGCAAGCTGCAGCTATTTAAAATTAATGAATGAGTTTTTTAGACACAGGAAGAAACTCTTGCTACCAATATTATGCAACAACAAGAGACATTGTATGAACAGTTTCCTGAAATTGTTCTTGATAAAGCCATGAGTACAATCACTGACAATGTTAGTGTATATGAACGCAAAACTATGCAACAGAAATATAAAACACTAGAGAGGGATACTGCAGATTTTAAACAAGGCCATGTCTTTTCTTGGCCTAGGCCACAAAGACCAGTAATAATGACAGCTAATTCTAGTGGGATGACAGCATCTAATGAAAGGAAAAATGAAGTAGAAATAGCTTCCACGCTACGTCATAATTATGTGGAGCAAGATGCAGTTAGAGCAACAATGAATAACTCTGCGATTCTTAAGCCAAATGAAGTACAATATTGGGTATCTGAGGAGCTATTAACTCAAACAACAATGAACCCTACAAATCCAGCTGGTGAAATAATCAATTTGGACAATGCTATTTCACAAGCCGAGAATGAAATACCACCAGGCCAACCAGTAGTCAGAAGGAAAGAGAGCGTACAAAGTACAACACACACCTTCCCATTGCTTCCCCTACCTATATGCCAAGAGAGAGGAAGACAACCATACAGGTCCAACAGCAGAGGCAGAATGAAAAGGAAGGAGCAGCCAGAGATGATGGAATACCCCACGTTGAAGAAAATGTGGAACCAGATTTGAAACATTGTATGGAACATATTGAGACAACATCTAACTAAAGATGAAACTTTACTGCTACAAAAAGGTCTATCATTTATTCCTGCTCAGGTAGCAGACATTCTGGACACTATAATTGATCTAAAAATGTTTTTAAGAAATGTTATGTTAAAATTGAACTTTCCTAATGAAATGAAGCCAGCAGTAGCAACCTTTAGAAAACCTAGTAGTTATATGCCACCCAACCATCCTATTCTAGAGGCATTTGGCAGGATGTGTGAGAATGAGCTGTATAATATATTAAATATACATTCCAAGAATGACAAATATAAGAATTTGAGTTGGAAGGAGAAGAAGGCCCTATCAGGACTGATAGAAAATACACAAATCGTAATTAGACCTGCAGAGAAAGGGGGTATGACTGTTATCATGGATAGAGAATACTATTATAGTTCATTACATAACATGCTTGCTGATAATAAAGTGTATAAGCCTATCACTATCGATTATATTCAAGATAGGTATAGAGTTATTAGGATTATTATTAATGATTTTATGCTCAATTATGGTATCTCAATGGAACTGGTCCAGTTCCTGATAGTTGAATACCCAGTTATACCCTCATTTCAAGGGCAACCTAAGATACATAAAGACCCTCAGTTTCCACCTTTTAGGCCTATAGTTGCAGGCCGAGGTTGGATCACCGAACCATTTTCCATTTTCATAGAAAAAAAAATTAGACCTATCTTGGATAAATCTCAAGTAGTGTTGAAAGATTCCAAGCACTTCCTAGAGAGCTTATATACATATAGTGAAACGTCAACTATGAGTGGGGATCATTATTTAGTCACCCTCGATGTAACCTCCATTTTTACATCAATACCAAAGGTGATGGTGTTGAATATTTACATAGATTTCTTCACCATAACGGTGACTATAGAGGACAGCTTATAGATATGATATGTAGGTTTATGGAAGTTGTGCTGGAAAATATATATGTTTTTGATAGTAAATACTACTTACAACGTAAAGGTGTAGCTATGGGAACATGCTGTGCTAACAGCTATGCCAATGCAGTCATGGCTCAATCGGAAGTGGAACAGTTGTTCCCCCTAGAAATGTATAAGAATCATGTGAAGTTTTATCACAGATATGTGGATGATATTTTTCTTGTGTGGGACAGTACCCTTCCAGCAATGAAGAAATTTGTCAGTGATGCAGAAGTCACTACTAGCTTCCTGCAGTTTACAATGAATTATTCACTTGAAGGGTTGCCATTTTTGGACATATTTGTAATGAAAGGAAATGAAAGGGGGTTTGATGCCATGGCCTACAGAAAAAGAGTGCTATCATAGCACATTATTGTATAGGACAAGCATGCACCCTAGAAAAACTTTTTCAAATATAGTTAAAGGACAAGGAATGAGGGTTTCACGTTTGAGCAACCAGGAACCCACATTCAAAGAAGGATTGGTAACCATGGAGAACAGTTTATATGATAGAGGCTATAAAAAGAAGGAAGTGATTGATAAGTTGGGAGAAGTAAAGACACTGAGGGGAGGAAGAACAAAGCCATATTTTTTCAAATAAGATAGATCAAGCATTAAATAGAACTGATACAATATCTAGGAACAATGTGGTTAATGTCTCTATATCATATACAAGTGATGTGAGGAAAGTAAGAGATGCCTTTAATAAACACTGGGCACTTCTTATGACAGATAGAAGAATTAGGGAAGTTGTTGGAGAGTATCCTAGTTTTATGTTTAAAAATAAGAAAAGTCTTAAACGCATGTTATGCTACCACAGGAATCTATCTGACAGTAATTTAAATACATGGAAAGGTACCAGAGCATGTACCAGTTGTAGCATGTGTCCATTTGTTAAAAATACCAATGAGTTTGTCCACCCGGTAACTGGTAATAAATATAAGTTGAATGGAGCAGTCACCTGTAGCAGTATAAATATTATTTGTGCAGCACAATGTGACTGCTGCTTACATTTTTATGTAGGCAAAACAAACAGGACATTCAGAGAACGTATAAAGGAACATATTAGTAGTATAAGGAATAGGGACTCTGTAAGTGCCCTGTCTAAATACATAGAGAGAAGCAGTATATACCATGATTTTAAATTTATAGGATTAGAAGAATTTATTATTGGGCAAAGGCTGGGTAATATTAAGAATCTGACAGAAAGAAGTGAGCTCAAATGGATACTCAAACTTAGATCAGATAAGGAGAAGGGGCTGAATGGTAAAGTATCCACTAAAAGTGCTTTATACGCATGAGGGATACCTAGAAAATAGTGATACATATTATATCTAATAGGAAATAATCACACTTAGTAAGAACACTGTAGAATTTTACCCAACCTGTCATAACATCATTTATCCAAATATGTTTGTAAATATGGGCTATCTATGATAAGACTGCTAAAAACAAGATTTGAGTATTTTATCTTACTTTATGAAATACCATATGTTTAATATATTTGAGGATAGAGTTTATCCATAATAAAGCAATGATATTGTCTGTGTATAATACATTTATTACACAAATAGTATGATGTGAGTGATTATTCGTACTGTGCATATTTTTACAACTATGCATAATCTATTTGCTATAGTAGAATCACCTTCTCATTCTATATATGATATCTCTAAGCATTCTGTCATATAGATGTATTGTATAACTATAACTATACACATAGAGTTATATCTATTTAACATATATACTTATACCAAAGCATCTATCCATCTTTAAACGGCTATTGGAAGACCTTATTCATGTAAAGGACACTTTGGGCAGGATTCACGAAGCCTCCGTGTTAGAGTTATAACTCTTACACGGAGGCTGCAGTTAAACTGAGTGATGTCAGCATGCTTTGCATATTCATGAGAGCATGCTGAATCACACCTAAGACTAACACAGTCCGTGTAAGACAGTAGGGGGCGTGTCCGTAGGCCAAGCCCTGCAAGCGGACATGCCCCCAGAAGTGTAAAAGTGCCCAAAGTAAATACCCACAACAGAGTCCACGGAAATGTGAATAAACACAACACAACACATGCCCCCACAGACTATGAACATAAAATATATAAATGAACATGTTATATTTTTTTTTAAATTGTAAAAATGTTTAACCGTGAGTGCGCTCGTTTGCGCGGGCGTGCCCGTAGCGCAGCTACAGTTAGCAGTCAGTGGGAAAGCATATAAGAACTAAATATGCAAAATAAGCCAGGAAGCAATAGCGTAGCGGTAGAGATGTTGGCTGAAGAGCAGGCGTTCATGGTTCGAGCCTCCACAACACCAATTTTTTTTTTCAAAATAAGCAGGAAACAAGTCCCTGACAAATATGTACACATAAAACCACAATTTATGTAAAATGTAATGAAATAGCCCATTTATATTGAAGAAATGTGAGGTAACAAAAGAATAAAAAATGCCAGATGTGCTCATAGCTGAGCTACAGTTTAACAGAGTGAGTGCATCTGCTCGTAGGTGAGCAGTGGTTTAACTGGTGCAAAATGAGTGCCCGTAGCTGAGCAGTGGTCTAACATGCTAAATCTATGTGCCCCTAACTGAGCTGAGCGTAATATGCATGCCGATAGCCAAATGAGGCTTAAAGCAGCGTACCCGTTTGCGCGGAGCTGCGATCGCGCAAACAAGCTAACCAGCGGGCAGCGTTGAGCAAGCCGTATCAAAACTGCCTTTACACAGACACACCCATCAGCATGTCTAGACATTCATGAAAAATAAAAAGCAGTGGCCAGGTTCGAACCCAGGATACTATACACCATAGTCAAGGTACCAAACCACTAAGCCATGACAGCAGTACCTAGAAATGCAATAATAGCTAATATATAGGAATGAATACAAACTGGAGCATGACAATGCAGGTTTACTGAAGTTGATACAATTCCAAAATGGCCAATCACAGATATGCGGGAAAAACGGACTATATAAGCCCCATTGGCGGAATACACAGCATAAGCGATTGTAGAACTGACCTGCAGGCAGAATGACAGGAGTAGGAGAGGGTAGTTGCTTTCAAGCACAGAGGTGGGGTGTTGAGGAGTCCAGGTACATGGTCTGGCTCCTAGTCCATAATCATGAGGCCCAACTCATGCAGGGCCAGGTCCTCTGGGGAGCATACAGGGCTGAGGCGTGGGACCGGTTGGCTCATGATCTCACCAGTGCCACAGGGATTCCAAGGACTGGTGAGCAGGTCCGTCACCACCATGGGGACCTGAAGAGATGCAAGCAGGACCAACTGAACCTTTGGATCCAGGAGGCCCGGCAAACACCCAATGCCCCACTACTGAGTAAGTAACATTTAATTATGTATGTAAGAAATTAAACTAGCTGATATTATGGAGATGTGTATTCCAATATTACTTCATTTATATTACAGCTGCAGGTGTCCGTTCTGTGAACCGCAGAGCCTATGGCGATAGGCTGGTGCGGTTGTGCCACCAGGCAGGTCGGTAATCCACTACCAGTAACTGTAAAGAAATATAAAAGTATGACAGTCAGCAAAAGAGTGCAGTGTAGTCAGTAAGGAATAAAATCTGCAAGTAACAGTGTGAAAGTGTATGCAAGTATTGCTTGATTACAAAAGTGTGTTTCAGCCTGTAAGTTAAACCAAAAAATGAAACTGTTTGACATATATTCTGAAATAAAAATGCCCTACCTGTAAGAAAATAGTACACAACCTGCAGCAGACTGAAAAGTATAGCTGCAGAAGATGATGAAATCACATGTGTGAAATATATCCCTGTGGAAATACTGAAACATGACAGAAGTGAGACTGCTGGAAAGGATTGTAATAACTACAGGTAAAACATGTCAATAAAGCCTAGAAGTAAGTACCATCCTGAATAGTAAAATGAAAACAAGTGAGAGAGTGTGAGAAAGTGTCATGAATCAAGCAATACAGTAGTAATAACCCCTGAATAAAGTATACTGCAGTCAAGACAGAATGAAATGCATGTGAGATTCAAAACCAAACAGCAAAATCTGTTCAAAGTGTTGCTGCATCTGGAATGTGTATCCCAAAATCTGGATACGTTGCTCTCAGTCTGCAATATGCAGATAGGATGATTGTCTGATATACCAAACATCCACACTTGTCTACAGCTATATAAAGCAAATGTAGCAGGATGATGTAGCTGAACAAAGCTAGATATGAATGTGTATGAAGAAACATAAAATGTATATTGATGTTGCAGTAACAGTCCTATCACCAAGTTGAAATAGTTATCATGTAGGAAACTGTAGTCAGAACAGTAGTGTGTATACAACTGTAGCTATTAGAAATGTACAGCATATGTATTGTTATTCGAAGGTGTTAATATTACTTTCTTTACCCCACCCTATAACCACATATAACCCATTCCACATGAAAATGGTATGTGCAATCACAATTAACACCCCTGGACATTTGTCCTGTTGGGTCATATATATTTGCATGTCCGTTGATGCATCTGCCCTGTTCATACATCCACACCTGATGGCCTGTTGCCATCAATTAACCCTGCATGTTGTTGGACTGTGTATTTCTGTTCAAATTATGCATGTGTTATGCATGCTGTTCAATGGTGTGAATATCTGGGTGTTTGGTTAATGGGAATACTAATGCATGCTGTTACAACTAATTGTGAATGGTATTATATGTCACTAACCCAAACTGTCATGACATAATGCAAAACATAGGACGACAGGGAAGGCGGGCTCCAGTGGACCCACCTCTCCCACCTCAGCTGGCGAGTGCACCTGGCACTAGTGCCGAGTCCGGACCCTCCTCCGGTGGCCCTGTGCCACCTGTGGGTGGAAGCGCTGCAGGGGATGGGGCTCGCCCCCCCTCTGCAAGTGTGGCTGGAGGAGAACCACCACTCACCCTCCGTAGCGTCTGGACTGTGGTGCTTAGGGAGATTCGGGACTCTGTTCTCGAGCCCCTACGCCAGCTCGAGGCATGGGTGGCACAACTAACGGGCATGCCTGTTGCCCCGCCTACACAGCCCCCAGCACAGCCCCGTCCTGGGCAGTGAAGGAACAGTGGCAACTGCCTATGGGTGGGGATATCAGTTCCACTGTTGCCATCTGTGGGCTCATGGGCTCTGGATATCCAAACCTCCGTCCCGTCAATTGTGTAACCCCCCACACGTGTCATACACCACCCCTGTATGCGTCTTGTTTGTCTTGTCTGTTTACCTACCCAACCTACCTCCCCAGCTGTACCGACTTCCTTCACCTGACATACCACGCTCACCTGAAAAAAAAAAAAAAAAAAGGGCACTCTGTACCCACAAAAAAATTACGCCCCATACATAGCTGCCCATTCCGCACACATGTCTGCTGGACATGGAACCTATCAATTACAATTGGCTGTACAACAAGTATTATTGTTGTCCTGACACCTCTCTCAGGGGTGGAAGGTTTCAAATGTCACACCAAATTACATACATATGCACAGCTGTTGCTGATGAAGAAATGGGCAGCTATGGGCCTTACCTACATCCCTCCTGCACATCCCAAGCTTGTTTCCCTACTGTCTTACCCTCTTTGTGACCCCTTTTTCACCACTTTCCTGTCTCCCCATTTTCTTTTCTTTCAAAGAATATAGCGCGGGTGTGCGCAAGAGTAAGCACGTTTAAGTGGTTGTAAGCGGGTGTGCGCTTATGTGCGCAGAGCTAAACGCCAGTGTGCATGCGTGAGCTCTGCGCAAACCAGCGCTAACCCGGTTACAACTGCTTAAAAGTGCCTTAGTCACTTTGATTGACAGGTCTTGTAGTCAGTTCAGAAGCAAAATAATATCCCACTGGCATTCCCGAACCCAGGACCTTGGAAACAGTAGTCTGCATGACTTACCACTAAGCCATGAATCGTATACAAGAACATTGTACTAAAATAAATATATCATGTAATAGTAGGAATGAATGTAAAGGGAATATAGATGTGTAGTACACAAAGCATGCCATTTAGAATTACTATCAAAACTAGTGGATTTCCATAATAGTAGTGTGTGAACAGAAACAGCCATGCTAGTTGGTAGCTAGTAGGTAATAATGTCACTTTAGCACCTTGCAAGCCACACACATACTCACAGCAGGATAATCACTGCCCATACCCCACAACCTCTTACAGGAACACATCTGGACCAAGTAATAAAATATGTGGAGCAAAGGCCCAAAACCAGGGACACATTACAAATAATGTTACAACAAATGCAGACAGTTCAGAGAGTAACAGGGTCTGCATTTTTTGGGATGTTTGGAAGGGTATGAAGTCTGAAACTTTAATGTTTCACACTATAGTCCAACCTGAGCCCAGAGTGATTTGTCAGAAAAAGCTGTGCATGAGATATTGACCAAAATATGAGGCAGTAATGTGGACAACCTGCAAATAATTGTACACATGAGAGGTCTGACACCACCATATTTTAATAGTTAAGAGCCTAGACATACCAACAGTGAATGACTTACAGGGATGCCCCACAGAATCCATGTGAAATGTACAAAATGTAGGCAGAAAGGTGTAACAACACAAACAATGGTAACTATGGAGTCCTGAAAGTATCCACCACTTGCATGGCAGAATAAGTGTAGTAATACATAAGCTCATGCTAACCCACAGTCACAACTGCAGCATACCAGACAATTTAATGGGTGTACCCCACTGATATGTACCATTCCATGAGGCAGATAACAGATGAACCTGAGAGTCTCTGGGGCCTGCTCAGCAGCATACTCAAATACCCTAATAGATGTCAAGGCCCACACCATGGCCAGACCACACAGCATGCTGTAACACCCTAGCAGATATAGCAAGCATTCCAAGGTGTGAATGTACATGGAAAATAGGAAAGCTACAGCAGCACACTACAGTCAGGACACCTAGCAGGCATACAAGTAGTGACTATAAAGGGCAAATATTGAAGCCTTAGCAACAAAGTGCAAACAAAAGTGAAAGGAAAGCACACACACACATTAACAGTAGTAGTAGTTGTAGGTGTCAGTGTACATACACCGTTAGTACAGGAAACTGGAGAAATGTATGGAGGAATGTTAATCTACAACACAGCTGGAAATTTGAGAGAGATACCAACCTTTACACTCACAGAACATTGTCCACAGCATGCCAGCATGGTCCCTGCCCTTAAAATCTGAAAGGGCTACTCCTATCTCACATACCTTTTTATAGCACTGTTCTGAAGTCACAGTGAGAACTGCAATCAGTACACAACTGGCTGCATGCAATTAGCAAATGCTGGCTAACAATTGGTGCAGAGGCCATCACATGGGCATATGCAGATACCTACAAAAGTATGCTGCACTCCCAGTCCACACAAGCAATACTTTCATTGCACCCTGAAAAGGACGTGAGAGACAGACAGACAGAGAGAGAGAGAGACAGAGACAGAGACAGAGAAAATTGCAATTAAGCAGACACAAACAAATTATTCAGCAACAGCCACCTGAAAGCTGACAACTGGGAAGTGGAGCAGCAGGACAGAGAACCAGATGGCAACACAAGCAGCTGTGACAAACACAGGTAATGTAAAGTAATACTATAAAGGTCTACATACTGTGAACCCTCCATATGTGTCATTAGGTCTGTATCCATATGTATATGAAGATGTGTAAAGGGCAGGGGACATACAGCAACTATCAGTGTAGGCTGTACATACATTTGTATGTGAGAGCATCTATGTGCACATATCAATGTTGGTTGATTGTAGGTTGTAGTGCCATGTACAAAGTAGGTTTTACAGTTATGTATGTTTAGCAGTATGTTAGTGTGTGTATACAGTATGGTAGACAAACATGTTGATATACCTGTCTATCATATGGATACGTATGTATGTCAACATATGTATGTGTATATATATATATATATATATATATATATATATATATATATATATATATAAAACATGCATATATGTATACATACATAGAGAGAGAGATGTAGGAATACATAGACAGATGTAGATAGAATATTGTACAAACATATATATGTAATGCACACATACAGATATAGATATATGTAGATACATATACATAGACAGACTGATCTGACTATCTACAGGTATGACTGTATATGACGACATTCAACACACCCTGTCCCACCCCTTCTGTCACTCTCACCCCCTCCGTGTCCCCCCCTCTCCACATCTATAGCAATATATGTACATCAATATATATATGTGTATATGTATACAGACATATATATAAATATATATATATATATATATATATATATATACATATATATATATATATATATATATATATATATATATATAGAGAGAGAGAGAGATGTATATAAATTCTGAGTGAGGCACATGTGTACAGATGTATTGCAACAGGTGCCTGGTGACAAAGGCATGGAGTGAACACCAGTGTCAAAACCGGAGTACCATACCACATTCCAAATCACCTACACCAGTAACCATCAGATATGTGATTGGCTGCCCACCACTGCATGTGTCAGGGGTGAACAGGGTCATAAATGTGTACAATAGTGGCCCCAATGATATTCACAGTGGCACACTATCCCTGGAATACCTGCACATGGTATGTGTCAGTGAACATGGTGTGTCAGCTATGGACATGTAGGTCGGTGTACCCCTCCACACCACATAATGGATGCCATGGTATGGACCTCACATGACAGCTACAGATATGGAGAAGGACACAGTGACATGTACAACACTGTGACAATGCACTCAAACACATTACCAATACACAGTGACTGACAACACCACAGAGTACACATATACTACCCACATAGCAGTTACCACTCCCGGTTTACATATGTAAGTCACACCCATGACAGATGTCCAACAACCATAGTAACACCTCACACCATCCACAACCTAAATGACTGCTGTGTGTTGTCCGTGCCACTGGAATAGAGTGCACATGTGGAGGTAAAGTTCCTACCCACAGATAAGACATACCCTGCAATAAACCACACAGTGTTAAGAAGCAAGACTCCCCATGAGTACATGTCACACATACCCCTGCTGAATGTTAGTCAGATAGGTAATATGCCATATGAGTCACCCTGTGTAACTGTGTGACAGCAGCAGGTACCATCACACCACATGTGTCACAATGGTCAGGGTAGCAGAACAGTACGCTGCTGTAGTCCCAGGGGCAATAGCATATTGTATAGTATTGTATTGTAATGTAATGTATTGTGTTGTATTGTATTGGTATGTTGAGGTGCCTCCTTCGTGGAGTGGAACCACTGCTGCTGTGCGCCAGTGTACAGGTACATATCCTGTAGTCAGGCTAGTGTTACATAGCACTTCTATATGTGTGTTTAGCTCCTGTCAGAGTTTATGTAGCATGCAACTGGGGATACCATCAGGTCCCATTCATGTTGTGTATTCTGCTGATCTGAGGGTGACTCTCACCTGGACATCTGTGATGACAGGGAGGTTACAGTCAGCTGGGATAACTATGTCTTATTTTGGGGGAGAGGGCGGGGTGACACCTGCACTGAACCTGTCTGCCACAATGTTGTCAATATCTGTGGTGTCAGTGAAATATTTGTTGTTGTGTACTAACTATGAGCATAGAGGATGGATCCTGACCAGGTTGCTAACATAACTGAAGAAGGCCTTCTGGTTATCTGTAGTGTCCCTCTTGATTTCCCTCTCAAAGTTGCCCATGGATGTTTGTATGATGGAAAACAGATTCTTACTAGTGCTGCACAGACATGCCCTCCCTTTATGGAATTATGCTCTGTCTTGCAGTAGCTTCCATCTTCTGTAATACAATCTGTCTATGGCTGGGGTCCACCAGACAGGATGCTGTCCCTTTGTGGACAGTGTCTTGGTCATATATGGGATTGCATGATCCATGCATTCTCGGAGATGTTTGTAGAAAGCAGTTGTGTAGGGGTCAGCATTGTGGGTTGTATCTGCCACTGGCCCAGTGGGCTGAAAGGATACCATGTCACTGTTACAAAGTGTAAAGTTCGCATCTGTAATGTTATTCACTATAGTCGTTTGTGCTGGTGGTGGAGGTGGGATATGTATATCCAGGGCAATCAGTGTGTGGTCAGCTCACAGTAGTTGATGATGTAGGCCATACAGTACCTAGATACAAACCCCCAGAGTGAGGAGGTGCTCCTGACCTGAATCAGTGTTCTGACTGCTGCGGTTTGGTAGTATGTCGTATGGAGTGTGCCAGGTACTGTTGCACAGTTGCTGGCTGAGCACTGATACCTAGCCATTTACATGTGTATCCACCAATAGACAGACAGATGCTATATATGTGAGATATGTTGTATCATAACAGTCGAGTAGCATGTGTAGTATGTGTGCCAAATTCTGCTGACATATATTGCTGATATCAGGTTATTTTCTTTCTCAGGTACATGGCCCACCCGCGGAATCCCACTCACTCCACAGCTGAAGATAAGGAGATACACCAGAGCCTGGTGTGGGATTATGCAATACTCTTTTCCGGCACCAGCCAGAATCAGCAGGAGAGGGCTGCACTGTGGCAAGACCTGGTCCGTCGGAAAATGACATGAGCCGCATAATAGGACATATGAGCAGATGCGACATCACTGCAGTGATTTAATCAGACATGTCCATCAGCGTGCATCGATATCCACAGGCAACAGGTAAGCCACAGGTGGTGGGGTGGCTACACATCCCCACTCACCAGACTGGAGGGACTACTCATGAGTGTAGTGGCTCCAGTCCGCCAGCAACAACAACAGCAGCAGACATGCATCATGATGGAGGCTGGAGCCACGCAGCAACAAGACAGTGAGCGTGCAGGTAATATGCCATATGTATAGTTGACTGTTGTGTACACTGGTAGTTAATTTATTATTGGGCAAAGGCTGGGTAATATTAAGAATCTGACAGAAAGAAGTGAGCTCAAATGGATACTCAAACTTAGATCAGATAAGGAGAAGGGCTGAATGGTAAAGTATCCACTAAAAGTGCTTTATACGCATGAGGGATACCTAGAAAATAGTGATACATATTATATTTAATAGGAAATAATCACACTTAGTAAGAACACTGTAGAATTTTACCCAACCTGTCATAACATCATTTATCCAAATATGTTTGTAAATATGGGCTATCTATGATAAGACTGCTAAAAACAAGATTTGAGTATCTTATCTTACTTATGAAATACCATATGTTTAATATATTTGAGGATAGAGTTTATCCATCATAAAGCAGTGATATTGTCTGTGTATAATACATTTATTACACAAATAGTATGATGTGAGTGATTATTTGTATGGTGCATATTTTTACAACTATGCATAATCTATTTGCTATAGTAGAATCACCTTCTCATTCTATATATGATATCTCTAAGCATTCTGTCATATAGATGTATTGTATAACTATAACTATACACATAGAGTTATATCTATTTAACATATATACTTATACCAAAGCATCTATCCATCTTTAAACGGCTATTGGAAGACCTTATTCATGTAAAGGACACTTTGGGCAGGATTCACGAAGCCTCCGTGTTAGAGTTATAACTCTTACACGGAGGCTGCAGTTAAACTGAGTGATGTCAGCATGCTTTGCATATTCATGAGAGCATGCTGAATCACACCTAAGACTAACACAGTCCGTGTAAGACAGTAGGGGGCGTGTCCGTAGGCCAAGCCCTGCAAGCGGACACGCCCCCAGAAGTGTAAAAGTGCCCAAAGTAAATACCCACAACAGAGTCCACGGAAATGTGAATAAACACAACACAACACATGCCCCCACAGACTATGAACATAAAATATATAAATGAACATGTTATATTTTTTTTTAAATTGCAAAAATGTTTAACCGTGAGTGCGCTCGTTTGCGCGGGCGTGCCCGTAGCGCAGCTACAGTTAGCAGTCAGTGGGAAAGCATATAAGAACTAAATATGCAAAATAAGCCAGGAAGCAATAGCGTAGCGGTAGAGATGTTGGCTGAAGAGCAGGCGTTTATGGTTCGAGCCTCCACAACACCAATTTTTTTTTTCAAAATAAGCAGGAAACAAGTCCCTGACAAATATGTACACATAAAACCACAATTTATGTAAAATGTAATGAAATAGCCCATTTATATTGAAGAAATGTGAGGTAACAAAAGAATAAAAAATGCCAGATGTGCTCATAGCTGAGCTACAGTTTAACAGAGTGAGTGCATCTGCTCGTAGGTGAGCAGTGGTTTAACTGGTGCAAAATGAGTGCCCGTAGCTGAGCAGTGGTCTAACACACTAAATCTATGTGCCCCTAACTGAGCTGAGCGTAATATGCATGCCGATAGCCAAATGAGGTTTAAAGCAGCGTACCCCGTTTGCGCGGAGCTGCGCATCGCGCAAACAAGCTAACCAACGGGCAACGTTGAGCAAGCCGTATCAAAACTGCCTTTACACAGACACACCCATCAGCATGTCTAGACATTCATGAAAAATAAAAAGCAGTGGCCAGGTTCGAACCCAGGATACTATACACCATAGTCAAGGTACCAAACCACTAAGCCATGACAGCAGTACCTAGAAATGCAATAATAGCTAATATATAGGAATGAATACAAACTGGAGCATGACAATGCAGGTTTACTGAAGTTGATACAATTCCAAAATGGCCAATCACAGATATGTGCGGGAAAAACGGACTATATAAGCCCCATAGGCGGGAATACACAGCATAAACGATTGTAGAACTGACCTGCAGGCAGAATGACAGGAGTAGGAGAGGGTAGTTGCTTTCAAGCACAGAGGTGGGGTGTTGAGGAGTCCAGGTACATGGTCTGGCTCCTAGTCCATAATCATGAGGCCCAACTCATGCAGGGCCAGGTCCTCTGGGGAGCATACAGGGCTGAGGCGTGGGACCGGTTGGCTCATGATCTCACCAGTGCCACAGGGATTCCAAGGACTGGTGAGCAGGTCCGTCACCACCATGGGGACCTGAAGAGATGCAAGCAGGACCAACTGAACCTTTGGATCCAGGAGGCCCGGCAAACACCCAATGCCCCACTACTGAGTAAGTAACATTTAATTATGTATGTAAGAAATTAAACTAGCTGATATTATGGAGATGTGTATTCCAATATTACTTCATTTATATTACAGCTGCAGGTGTCCGTTCTGTGAACCGCAGAGCCTATGGCGATAGGCTGAATGCGGTTGTGCCACCAGGCAGGTCAGTAATCCACTACCAGTAACTGTAAAGAAATATAAAAAGTATGACAGTCAGCAAAAGAGTGCAGTGTAGTCAGTAAGGAATAAAATCTGCAAGTAACAGTGTGAAAGTGTATGCAAGTATTGCTTGATTACAAAAGTGTGTTTCAGCCTGTAAGTTAAACCAAAAAATGAAACTGTTTGACATATATTCTGAAATAAAAATGCCCTACCTGTAAGAAAATAGTACACAACCTGCAGCAGACTGAAAAGTATAGCTGCAGAAGATGATGAAATCACATGTGTGAAATATATCCCTGTGGAAATACTGAAACATGACAGAAGTGAGACTGCTGGAAAGGATTGTAATAACTACAGGTAAAACATGTCAATAAAGCCTAGAAGTAAGTACCATCCTGAATAGTAAAATGAAAACAAGTGAGAGAGTGTGAGAAAGTGTCATGAATCAAGCAATACAGTAGTAATAACCCCTGAATAAAGTATACTGCAGTCAAGACAGAATGAAATGCATGTGAGATTCAAAACCAAACAGCAAAATCTGTTCAAAGTGTTGCTGCATCTGGAATGTGTATCCCAAAATCTGGATACGTTGCTCTCAGTCTGCAATATGCAGATAGGATGATTGTCTGATATACCAAACATCCACACTTGTCTACAGCTATATAAAGCAAATGTAGCAGGATGATGTAGCTGAACAAAGCTAGATATGAATGTGTATGAAGAAACATAAAATGTATATTGATGTTGCAGTAAAAGTCCTATCACCAAGTTGAAATAGTTATCATGTAGGAAACTGTAGTCAGAACAGTAGTGTGTATACAACTGTAGCTATTAGAAATGTACAGCATATGTATTGTTATTCGAAGGTGTTAATATTACTTTCTTTACCCCACCCTATAACCACATATAACCCATTCAACATGAAAATGGTATGTGCAATCAACACGCCTGGACATTTGTCCTGTTGGGTCATATATATTTGCATGTCCGTTGATGCATCTGCCCTGTTCATACATCCACACCTGATGGCCTGTTGCCATCAATTAACCCTGCATGTTGTTGGACTGTGTATTTCTGTTCAAATTATGCATGTGTTATGCATGCTGTTCAATGGTGTGAATATCTGGGTGTTTGGTTAATGGGAATACTAATGCATGCTGTTACAACTAATTGTGAATGGTATTATATGTCACTAACCCAAACTGTCATGACATAATGCAAAACATAGGACGACAGGGAAGGCGGGCTCCAGCGGACCCACCTCTCCCACCTCAGCTGGCGAGTGCCCCTGGCACTAGTGCCGAGTCCGGACCCTCCTCCGGTGGCCCTGTGCCACCTGTGGGTGGAAGCGCTGCAGGGGATGGGGCTCGCCCCCCCTCTGCAAGTGTGGCTGGAGGAGAACCACCACTCACCCTCCGTAGCGTCTGGACTGTGGTGCTTAGGGAGATTCGGGACTCTGTTCTCGAGCCCCTACGCCAGCTCGAGGCATGGGTGGCACAACTAACGGGCATGCCTGTTGCCCCGCCTACACAGCCCCAGCACAGCCCCGTCCTGGGCAGTGAAGGAACAGTGGCAACTGCCTATGGGTGGGGATATCAGTTCCACTGTTGCCATCTGTGGGCTCATGGGCTCTGGATATCCAAACCTCCGTCCCCGTCAATTGTGTAACCCCCCCACACGTGTCATACACCACCCCTGTATGCGTCTTGTTTTTCTTGTCTGTTTACCTACCCAACCTACCTCCCCAGCTGTACCGACTTCCTTCACCTGACATACCACGCTCACCTGAAAATAGAAAAAGGGCACTCTGTACCCACAAAACAATTACGCCCCATACATAGCTGCCCATTCCACACATGTCTGCTGGACATGGAACCTATCAATTACAATTGGCTGTACAACAAGTATTATTGTTGTCCTGACACCTCTCTCAGGGTGGAAGGTTTCAAATGTCACACCAAATTACATACATATGCACAGCTGTTGCTGATGAAGAAATGGGCAGCTATGGGCCTTACCTACATCCCTCCTGCACATCCCAAGCTTGTTTCCCTACTGTCTTACTCTCTTTGTGACCCCTTTTTCACCACTTTCCTGTCTCCCATTTTCTTTTCTTTCAAAGAATATAGCTGGTGTGCGCAAGAGTAAGCACGTTTAAGCGGTTGTAGCGGTGTGCTTATGTGCGCAGAGCTAACGCCAGTGTGCATGCGTGAGCTCTGCGCAAACCAGCGCTAACCCGGTTACAACTGCTTAAAAGTGCCTTAGTCACTTTGATTGACAGGTCTTGTAGTCAGTTCAGAAGCAAAATAATATCCCACTGGCATTCCCGAACCCAGGACCTTGGAAACAGTAGTCTGCATGACTTACCACTAAGCCATGAATCGTATACAAGAACATTGTACTAAAATAAATATATCATGTAATAGTAGGAATGAATGTAAAGGGAATATAGATGTGTAGTACACAAAGCATGCCATTTAGAATTACTATCAAAACTAGTGGATTTCCATAATAGTAGTGTGTGAACAGAAACAGCCATGCTAGTTGGTAGCTAGTAGGTAGTAATGTCACTTTAGCACCTTGCAAGCCACACACATACTCACAGCAGGATAATCACTGCCCATACCCCACAACCTCTTACAGGAACACATCTGGACCAAGTAATAAAATATGTGGAGCAAAGGCCCAAAACCAGGGACACATTACAAATAATGTTACAACAAATGCAGACAGTTCAGAGAGTAACAGGGTCTGCATTTTGGGATGTTTGAAGGGTATGAAGTCTGAAACTTTAATGTTTCACACTATAGTCAACCTGAGCCCAGAGTGATTTGTCAGAAAAAGCTGTGCATGAGATATTGACCAAAATATGAGGCAGTAATGTGGACAACCTGCAAATAATTGTACACATGAGAGGTCTGACACCACCATATTTTAATAGTTAAGAGCCTAGACATACCAACAGTGAATGACTTACAGGGATGCCCCACAGAATCCATGTGAAATGTACAAAATGTAGGCAGAAAGGTGTAACAACACAAACAATGGTAACTATGGAGTCCTGAAAGTATCCACCACTTGCATGGCAGAATAAGTGTAGTAATACATAAGCTCATGCTAACCCACAGTCACAACTGCAGCATACCAGACAATTTAATGGGTGTACCCCACTGATATGTACCATTCCATGAGGCAGATAACAGATGAACCTGAGAGTCTCTGGGGCCTGCTCAGCAGCATACTCAAATACCCTAATAGATGTCAAGGCCCACACCATGGCCAGACCACACAGCATGCTGTAACACCCTAGCAGATATAGCAAGCATTCCAAGGTGTGAATGTACATGGAAAATAGGAAAGCTACAGCAGCACACTACAGTCAGGACACTTAGCAGGCATACAAGTAGTGACTATAAAGGGCAAATATTGAAGCCTTAGCAACAAAGTGCAAACAAAAGTGAAAGGAAAGCACACACACACATTAACAGTAGTAGTAGTTGTAGGTGTCAGTGTACATACACCGTTAGTACAGGAAACTGGAGAAATGTATGGAGGAATGTTAATCTACAACACAGCTGGAAATTTGAGAGAGATACCAACCTTTACACTCACAGAACATTGTCCACAGCATGCCAGCATGGTCCCTGCCCTTAAAATCTGAAAGGGCTACTCCTATCTCACATACCTTTTTATAGCACTGTTCTGAAGTCACAGTGAGAACTGCAATCAGTACACAACTGGCTGCATGCAATTAGCAAATGCTGGCTAACAATTGGTGCAGAGGCCATCACATGGGCATATGCAGATACCTACAAAAGTATGCTGCACTCCCAGTCCACACATGCAATACTTTCATTGCACCCTGAAAAGGACGTGAGAGACAGACAGACAGAGAGAGAGAGAGAGACAGAGACAGAGACAGAGAAAATTGCAATTAAGCAGACACAAACAAATTATTCAGCAACAGCCACCTGAAAGCTGACAACTGGGAAGTGGAGCAGCAGGACAGAGAACCAGATGGCAACACAAGCAGCTGTGACAAACACAGGTAATGTAAAGTAATACTATAAAGGTCTACATACTGTGAACCCTCCATATGTGTCATTAGGTCTGTATCCATATGTATATGAAGATGTGTAAAGGGCAGGGGACATACAGCAACTATCAGTGAAGGCTGTACATACATTTGTATGTGAGAGCATCTATGTGCACATATCAATGTTGGTTGATTGTAGGTTGTAGTGCCATGTACAAAGTAGGTTTTACAGTTATGTATGTTTAGCAGTATGTTAGTGTGTGTATACAGTATGGTAGACAAACATGTTGATATACCTGTCTATCATATGGATACGTATGTATGTCAACATATGTATGTGTATATATATATATATATATATATATATATATATATATATATATATATATATAAAACATGCATATATGTATACATACATAGAGAGAGAGATGTAGGAATACATAGACAGATGTAGATAGAATATTGTACAAACATATATATGTAATGCACACATACAGATATAGATATATGTAGATACATATACATAGACAGACTGATCTGACTATCTACAGGTATGACTGTATATGACATTCAACACACCCTGTCCCACCCCTTCTGTCACTCTCACCCCCTCCGTGTCCCCCCCTCTCCACATCTATAGCAATATATGTACATCAATATATATATGTGTATATGTATACAGACATATATATAAATATATATATATATATATATATATATATACATATATATATATATATATATATATATATATATATATATATATAGAGAGAGAGAGAGATGTATATAAATTCTGAGTGAGGCACATGTGTACAGATGTATTGCAACAGGTGCCTGGTGACAAAGGCATGGAGTGAACACCAGTGTCAAAACCGAGTACCATACCACATTCCAAATCACCTACACCAGTAACCATCAGATATGTGATTGGCTGCCCACCACTGCATGTGTCAGGGGTGAACAGGGTCATAAATGTGTACAATAGTGGCCCCAATGATATTCACAGTGGCACACTATCCCTGGAATACCTGCACATGGTATGTGTCAGTGAACATGGTGTGTCAGCTATGGACATGTAGGTCGGTGTACCCCTCCACACCACATAATGGATGCCATGGTATGGACCTCACATGACAGCTACAGATATGGAGAAGGACACAGTGACATGTACAACACTGTGACAATGCACTCAAACACATTACCAATACACAGTGACTGACAACACCACAGAGTACACATATACTACCCACATAGCGGTTACCACTCCCGGATTTACATATGTAAGTCACACCCATGACAGATGTCCAACAACCATAGTAACACCTCACACCATCCACAACCTAAATGACTGCTGTGTGTTGTCCGTGCCACTGGAATAGAGTGCACATGTGGAGGTAAAAGTTCCTACCCACAGATAAGACATACCCTGCAATAAACCACACAGTGTTAAGAAGCAAGACTCCCCATGAGTACATGTCACACATACCCCTGCTGAATGTTAGTCAGATAGGTAATATGCCATATGAGTCACCCTGTGTAACTGTGTGACAGCAGCAGGTACCATCACACCACATGTGTCACAATGGTCAGGGTAGCAGAACAGTACGCTGCTGTAGTCCCAGGGGCAATAGCATATTGTATAGTATTGTATTGTAATGTAATGTATTGTGTTGTATTGTATTGGTATGTTGAGGTGCCTCCTTCGTGGAGTGGAACCACTGCTGCTGTGCGCCAGTGTACAGGTACATATCCTGTAGTCAGGCTAGTGTTACATAGCACTTCTATATGTGTGTTTAGCTCCTGTCAGAGTTTATGTAGCATGCAACTGGGGATACCATCAGGTCCCATTCATGTTGTGTATTCTGCTGATCTGAGGGTGACTCTCACCTGGACATCTGTGATGACAGGGAGGTTACAGTCAGCTGGGATAACTATGTCTTATTTTGGGGGAGAGGGCGCGGTGACACCTGCACTGAACCTGTCTGCCACAATGTTGTCAATATCTGTGGTGTCAGTGAAATATTTGTTGTTGTGTACTAACTATGAGCATAGAGGATGGATCCTGACCAGGTTGCTAACATAACTGAAGAAGGCCTTCTGGTTATCTGTAGTGTCCCTCATGATTTCCCTCTCAAAGTTGCCCATGGATGTTTGTATGATGGAAAACAGATTCTTACTAGTGCTGCACAGACATGCCCTCCCTTTATGGAATTATGCTCTGTCTTGCAGTAGCTTCCATCTTCTGTAATACAATCTGTCTATGGCTGGGGTCCACCAGACAGGATGCTGTCCCTTTGTGGACAGTGTCTTGGTCATATATGGGATTGCATGATCCATGCATTCTCGGAGATGTTTGTAGAAAGCAGTTGTGTAGGGGTCAGCATTGTGGGTTGTATCTGCCACTGGCCCAGTGGGCTGAAAGGATACCATGTCACTGTTACAAAGTGTAAAGTTCGTGATCTGTAATGTTATTCACTATAGTCGTTTGTGCTGGTGGTGGAGGTGGGATATGTATATCCAGGGCAATCAGTGTGTGGTCAGCTCACAGTAGTTGATGATGTAGGCCATACAGTACCTAGATACAAACCCCCAGAGTGAGGAGGTGCTCCTGACCTGAATCAGTGTTCTGACTGCTGCGGTTTGGTAGTATGTCGTATGGAGTGTGCCAGGTACTGTTGCACAGTTGCTGGCTGAGCACTGATACCTAGCCATTTACATGTGTATCCACCAATAGACAGACAGATGCTATATATGTGAGATATGTTGTATCATAACAGTCGAGTAGCATGTGTAGTATGTGTGCCAAATTCTGCTGACATATATTGCTGATATCAGGTTATTTTCTTTCTCAGGTACATGGCCCACCCGCGGAATCCCACTCACTCCACAGCTGAAGATAAGGAGATACACCAGAGCCTGGTGTGGGATTATGCAATACTCTTTTCCGGCACCAGCCAGAATCAGCAGGAGAGGGCTGCACTGTGGCAAGACCTTGTCCGTCGGGAAAATGACATAGGCACGCATAATAGGACATATGAGCAGGTACGACATCACTGCAGTGATTTAATCAGACATGTCCATCAGCGTGCATCGGATATCCACAGGCAACAGGTCGCCACAGGTGGTGGGGTGGCTACACATCCCCCACTCACCAGACTGGAGGGACTACTCATGAGTGTAGTGGCTCCAGTCCGCCAGCAACAACAACAGCAGCAGACATGCATCATGATGGAGGCTGGAGCCACGCAGCAGCAAGACAGTGAACGTGCAGGTAATATGCCATATGTATAGTTGACTGTTGTGTACACTGGTAGTTAATGCATGTGTGAGGTGTGTCCTTGGTTTGTAGCTGTCACCATAGTATTTAATGTGCAAGTGTGATATCCTCAATATTAGCAGCTGACCTGTGAAAGGCGACTGTTGTACTACTGACCTGTATCATACTCAGTACCAATGGCACAGTTGTGCCCACTAACATTAGTTTCTTCACGTCTGCAGGTCCCTCTGGTATAACAGCAATGCAGCCTATCCATGCTGGTGAGTGTGTATTAATAATTCCTGCAATAGTTTTGATAGTAATAGTACTATTTGGCTCACTTAGTAGTGCTCTTTGTATGCATGTAGGTGTGTCTGTGTCTGTGTGTTGATATCACGCATACTGAGTACTGTACAATTGTGTGAAACTGTGTGCATGTGTGCATGTGTGCATGTGTGCACGTGTGCATGTGTGCACGTGTGCATGTGTACATGTGTGCACCTGTGCATGTGTGTATGTGTGCATGTGTACATGTGTGCACCTGTGCACGTGTGCATGTGTGCACGTGTGCATGTGTGCACCTGTACATGTGTGCACCTGTGCATGTGTGCATGTGTGCATGTGTACATGTGTGCATGTGTGCACGTGTGCATGTGTACACGTGTGCATGTGTGCATGTGTACATGTGTACATGTGTGCATGTGTGCATGTGTACACCTGTGCATGTGTGCATCACTGGTAATGTGTAGACATTGTAAACTGTGTTTCCTGTTTCCCTCCCACAGGTTCTGGTGCTGCTCTGGTGTCATGTAGCAGGGAACCTGAATCAGTTGCCATGGGTACTGATAATGATGACATCTGTGTAATGGCACAGGAAGGTATGCTGGGGTCCGCCATTGGTCAGCCGATTGACAGTACACAGCTGTCGACCCCATCAATGCGCACAGTTATCCTGCCAATACATCCTTTGTCACCAATGTCCCTAGGTGATGGACAGCATACAGTGGGCACTGACCAGGGTAATGTGGTATCTGTGGCACATGCCTCCCCACACAGCAGCCATGGGCATGGCCCAGAGATGGTACCACACAGACAGATGTCCAGGGGTTCTCGTGGGAGCATCCGTGGGTGTACTGCCCCTGTCAGACATGCCCACAGAGGTCTTACAACCTCAGCTATGTTTTAGGCTGTCATGCAGGCACAGTCACGTATGGAACGGTACACCAGACAGGGTCTGAGGGAGCTGACAGCATGTCACACAGCCATGACTGACAGCATGCGTGACATTGCGGCTGCCATCCATGATTTCACCGATGTCATAGACAGACGTTGTGGGGACATATTAGACCGGTTCCACAACTACATGTCCATGAGCCAGGGCGATGGTGGGCGGTTGAGGCGTCGATGTGGCCGTATGCCAGCAACAGCAGCAGCTGGCAGCCGTCGCGGATGACAACAGGGCCGCGGCCGCCCACGTAGTGCCAGCAGCAGCCCCAGCAATGCTGGGTCTGTGCTGTCATCAGACCGCCCCAGGAGACCACGTGCACGTGGCTCTGGCCAGGCCCAACAGGGATCTGTGTCCAGTCAACGAACACCTGCTTCTGATGACAGTACCCAGTCTGGGTTGGTACTGGATACGGTCCGTAGCACCCCTGCAAGGCACAGGTACCGTGTCCGTGGTCAGAGACACTGATCTGTATGACCTGGCAGGTACAGTCTGTGGCTATCCACAAACACCAGTATATGGCAGCCATGAGGTGGAACTGTGTGCATCCATACACACATGCAAATTGACAACACCTAGGGCTACCGTGACACGCACACACTGCATCAACATTGCCCCACCTTCTACTGCTGTCCCTCACCAACACACATACACATACATGTCAATCGGTGGTATCGGTGGCTGACTCAGGCATACCAAGTTCACACCCTGTGCATATGATGAAACTGTGCCACCTCCTGCAATCTGTAACAACTGTGCAGGTACAGGTTAACATGTTGCTGATGCACAGGGTGACCACATAGATGTGTAGTAATAGTATCATGTTGTTAACAGTACTGTGTGCTGAATTAATTGTGGGTATATCACAGCATGCCTGATGCAGTAAGTGTGTGATTGTCATATACTGTTGTCTACACCCATGGTAATTACCATAGTGTATCATCTGCACATGTTGGCATACTGGTGGTAATGATGTCAACAGAAGGCTACATACATAGGTAGCACATGGGATAAGGTAATGAATGTAGTAATGCGCAATGATGGACATGTAAATTGCAAGTGGCATGTTGCCCACACTGGACTCTGCAATGCAGATGTTTGAGGATGTTGATATGTGTGCAGTACTACACGACTGGTACAGGACACACAGGAGCACCCTAGCACTGCATGCTCACATCTCATACCAAGCTAGACAGCCCCAACACACAAAACTAACTGTCACAGGAGGGAGAGTCCCCATATATGTCAGGGATACTGTGGTGGCAGGCCAGGTAGCATACATCCTACTAAGTATGGAACCACTGAGTGAAGGCTCAGTGTCTGTTATTTGACATGTGTATTACTGCAGGTATGAGCACATGGGTTTCCATCCAGTTATTGTACATCCTGACAGTACATGGTCTGTACACTTGTGTGCGCTGAGACTGGACCCTAGCCATCTGACCCGTGTATTTCCATGTACATGTGCATAGTGCCTGCATATTTGCAGTGTTACCTACTGGAAGTGGTACAGCTTGTTTGTTGTACAATGGACTACATGCAGCCCTGTTTACTGTAGCTTTGTTTGCATGCATGTTTGCTTGCAATTACCCTGGATACTGATCACACCTGCAATGCATAGTTATAGAGCTTCTGTGGACTCCTAGTGCCATCTGCATAGCTTACTATATGTATGTCCATGTCCCACTTGACAGGATGTCACTGTTTGTCCTGTTCACATGTACATTGCCTGTGACACAGTGCATATGACTTACCTGGCATGTGTCCACGTGAGCAGTCATATATGCTACTGCTAACTAATCAAAGGCACTACACCTTCACATATTCATCTTCTGTTGAACTACCTGCTTCGCTAGGGATGGCCTGCACCTGTCACCCCGGGCTTTCAGATATTGGCAAAGGCTCTTGCTACCCCCATAGTGCCTATGTTAGGCAAGGCTCAAATGACAAACCCACCTTCATAGGTATCACAAGGGATAAGAAACTAAGAGTAATACTACCCAACGCCAGAAGTCTAAACCTCCAGATGCATGCACCCAAAACTCTCCTTGGCATGGAGAACATCGATATCTGTGCAGTAACAGATGCCTGGTTCAGGGCTACTGAGAGCACACCAGCACTACCAGGTTTAACCTGGTTGATTTCTTTGAAACAGTCACCAAGGCCATTGACGACGCGGAGGTGGTTCCCACAGCCTACCTGGACCTCGCAAAAGCCTTCACAACAATACCCCACTTGGGCATTCTAGAGAAGCTCACCAGCTTAAATATAAGCCCCTATGTCACTAGATGGTTTGCACAGTGGCTCAAGGACAGAACCCACATGGTTAGAATTGCTGGAGCCATGCCAGACTCCAAACCAGTTACAAGTTGTGTCCCACAAGGCTCAGTCCTGGGACCTCTCTTGTTTGGTATATATTTATTGGAGGTACAGGCCAACACGGACAGACTGTGGCTGACCAAATATGCAGATGACTGCGAACTGGCCACCATAATCGACTCTCCAGCCGACACAAGCATATTCCAAAGGGGCATCATAGAAACAGACAACTTGTGCCAGAGCCATGGCCTTCAGCTGAACAGTGTTTAGAAAGGGAAATGTGCATCCTGTAGTCTGTTCTCCTAGTTGCCAAAACGGACATTTCCCTCACACACAATTGTACACACACTAACCCCGCTCAAACAAACATGCACACTTGCAGGATTCAAACCCCTACCTAACTATGTTATGACACTTGAGACGGATGCATTAGCAGAGCGCACTATTTGCATTACTGGGAGGTTTTCTTTCTCCTGCTATACTTATAGAGTGCTGACATCATCGGTGTTTAGAAAGGGGAATGTGCATCCTGTAGTCTGTTCTCCTAGTTGCCAAAAGGGACATTTCCCTCACACACACTAACCCCCCTCAGACAAACACACACACACTTATCATTTGCAAGATTCAAACCTCTACCTAACTATGTTATGACACTTGAGACGGATGCATTAGCAGAGCACGTTATTCGCATTACTGGGAGGTTTCCCTTCTCTTGCTGTACTTATAGGGTGCTGACATCATCAGTGTTTAGAAAGGGAAATGTGCATCCTGTAGTCTGTTCACCTAGTTGCCAAAAGGGACATTTTCCTCACACACACTAACCCCCTCAGCCAAAAACACACACTTGCCATTTGCAAGATTCAAGCCCCTATCTGACTATGTTATGACACTCGAGATGGACACATTAGCAGAGTGTGCTATTCGCATTACTGGGAGGTTTCACTTCTCTTGCTGTACTTATAGGGTGCTGACATCATCAGTGTTTAGAAAGGGAAATGTGCATCCTGTAGTCTGTTCTCCTAGTTGCCAAAAGGGGCATTTCCCTCACACACACTAACCCCCCCTCAGCCAAACACACACACTTGCAGAATTCAAACCCCTACCTAACTATGTTATGACACTTGAGACGAACGCATTAGCAGAGCGCGCTATTCATATTACTGGGAGGTTTCCTTTCTCCTGCTATACTTAGAGTGCTGACATCATCGGTGTTTAGAAAGGGGAATGTGCATCCTGTAGTCTGTTCTCCTAGTTGCCAAAAGGGACATTTCCCTCACACAAAATTGCACACACACGAATCCCCCTCAGACAAACACACACACTTGCCATTTGCAGGATTCAAACCCCTACCTATGTTATGACACTTGAGACGGACACATTAGCAGAGTGCGCTATTCACATTACTGGGAGGTTTCCTTTCTCTTGCTATACTTATAGAGTGCTGACATCATCGGTGTTTAGAAAGGGGAATGTGCATCCTGTAGTCTGTTCTCCTAGTTGCCAAAAGGGACATTTCCCTCACACAAAATTGCACACACACGAATCCCCCTAAGACAAACACACACACTCGCCATTTGCAAGATTCAAAACCCTACCTAACTATGTTATGACACTTAAGACGGACGCATTAGCGGAGCGTGCTATTCGCATTACTGGGAGGTTTCCCTTCTCCTGCTATACTGATAGAGTGCTGACATCATCGGTGTTTAGAAAGGGGAATGTGCATCCTGTAGTCTGTTCTCCTAGTTGCCAAAAGGGACATTTCCCTCACACAAAATTGCACACACTAACCCCCCTTAGACAAACACACACTTGCCATTTGCAGGATTCAAACCCCTACCTAACTATGTTATGACACTTAAGACGGACACATTAGCAGAGCGCACTATTTGCATTACTGGGAGGTTTTCCTTCTCCTGCTATACTTATAGAGTGCTGACATCATCTGTGTTTAGAAAGGGGAATATGCATCCTGTAGTGTGTTTTCCCAGTTGCCAAAAGGAACATTTCTCTCCCACAGACGTACACACACACCAACCCCACTCACACACACACACACACACACAAACACACACTGAGCATTTGCAGGATTTAAACCCCTACCTAACTATGTTATGACACTTGTGACAGACGCATTAGCAGAGCACGCTGTTCACATTACTGGGAGGTTTCTTTTCTCCTGCTGTACTGATAGGGTGCTGACATCATCGGTGTTTAAAAAGGGGAATGTGCATCCTGTGGGAGGCAGATGCAAGCACACTCTGGCTAAGCTGTCATTCCCTAGGGCAAACAGCCTAGTGTTGACCTCTACACCCATATGTTTAATTGTCAAATGCACATTATTTGTTGCTGATAGACTGTTTGCACATCTTTATTGCCATAGCATTCCCTGTTTGTATGAACAACTTGTGCATCTGTGGAAGATGTTTGCATATGGGAGGGATCCACTATATCACGTATGTCTCTGTAGTCATTTAACTGTGTGCACTGGGCAGACTGCTGTAATGTGGTTGGTTCCTGGAATAACACGTAAAAATACCAGATATGTGTGTCCAACTGCTAAACTAAGATTTGGCCTAAGTGTGTGAGCATGCCCAGTTCAGCCTTCCCATGGCATGTTGTCTGACATATGTCTCATTTATCAAAGTGTGTGAGCATGCCCAGTATGAGCATTCCATATGTTGAACTCTGCAGCCCACCACATTTGTGGATGAGTGTGAACTTCAACAAATATCACCCGTTTATGGTTGTGTGTTGTGTGTCATGTTGTGTAGTTACTGTACAACTGCTTTGTGTGTGAACACAACAGGATTATACTGTGCCTGCAGTGTTTGCATGGGATACTTTGCATACAGTTGTCAACATCCTTTCACACTGACCTAACACTGTAGTACTGTATAGTGCACTGGTAGTACTTTGACTGTGGTGGACAGTATCCTGGGCTTTAGTGCTATCACTGCTTTACATTTCGATAGTGAGCACAACAGCCTGGTTAGGGGCCAGTTGTGTACATCTGACCATGTTGCATTCTGTTCAGATATGAACTACTTAAACCAGGCTTGTCCAACATTGGTAGTGTATTCCACAACATAAGTGTACATTTGCAAACACTAGCGATGTGCCCTAGTCCATGTCTAATGCTAGTTGGAGAGTGTGTTTGTCCTTCAACACACATTGTAAGTGGAGTTTGCCATGACATATGTCATGGTTAGTATAATGTGCCTCTGTCTACCTGTGACATGACAGTGATACCCAGGATAAAGCTACCATCTCCCATCCACTCATCAAGATTCCTATTGAGGAAAATTGATAAGTGACTCTATGGGTAGCCTGTACTGGGAGTTCACTCATGGATGGGGGTGGCTTCTGTGTTATGGATCATGCAGTACAGCTTGTCCTATGTAAGTCAGTGCTGGGGTTCAGGTCTCTCATGTACATAGCTCACTGCCATTCAGATTGTACAAGGTGCAGCATGTTTATTGATACCAGCAACACAGGCAACACATGGCATCTATGCAAGCTCTTTGATACTCCTGGTGAGGTACTGTTGGGGACTTTACGGTTGATGGAGGTGTCTGCTGAGGTACATCCCACAGGGGCTATTGTAGTCAATTGTACCGCTGATGGAGGATGACTGCAGAGCCACAATGACCTCCCTTTATCTAGATCTGACAACCTTCATGATTAGGTGGGTATATGGTATGTTTCTGTGAACACTACAGCACATGTTTGTCCAATGCAGGATATCTATCACCTTGTGTCCCAGGTCTCTCATTACATGTTAACTACATAATGGGTTAACACCTATGTGGTAATTGGTGGTCGCTTACTGTATATCCACGGGGGTTGACTATACACTTTTCTGCAATTAGCTTGCTGACATGGCTATGGCACCAGTTGTCTGTTTCTATGTGGCCCTTTTGTGGGATGCTTGTGTCAGCTGGTGGATCATATATGGTGAGCAGTTTGTAGTCCTCAGCAAACATGTTCAGACACAGTCCTTCCATGTTTGCCTGTACCTATGGGACATATATACCAGACGAGGGAGATCCCAGGACCAAGCCTTGTGGGATGCCAGTTATATCTGGTTTGTAGTCTGACATGGCTGCAGCATGTCTGACCATGTCTGTTCTGTCCTTGGTTTGGTTTGCAACCCTCTACTGACATAGGGGTTTATATTTAAGCTGGTGAGCTTATCTATAATGAACACGTGGGGTATTGTATAGAAGCCTTTGCAAGGTCCAGCTACACTGTGTGGACCACATTGCCCTCATCAATGACCTTAATGACTGTTTCAATTGAGGCAAACATGTTTAGGGGCAGGATCTGCACTTAAGAAAGCCACACTGGGTAGGGTCCGGTGTCAGTAGGTCCCCAATATCTTTATGTCTGTGGTACATGCTGATCCTTTCCATAGCTGTGCAGACCGAGCTTCTCAGGATTCTGGGGTAGTAGTTTTCAGTATCCATTCAGGCAACACCTTTGTTGAGAAGGACCACTGTTGTTGTACACTGCTCTTTGGGTACATATTCTGTGGTAAGGCTGGCATTGAGCAGTAGTGTGATTTGGCATTCCATTCATCTTGGAGTCCATGTTGCACTCAGCCCAGGACACCATCTCATACCATTGCTGCTGTGTGTTTTGCTTTGTAGATGCTGGCTGTTACCTCAGCATCTGCAATGTCAGGGCCAGCAGTCTGCTGGGATAGATATTCTGCATTCTGGGGATTGCACTGCACCTGTCAGGATGTATGTTGGCAATATGTGTGTGTGTTTGTAATATTTGTGTGATTCAGAGCATATCTGTGAATTCCCAACACGGTTCCTACCATCAGTTGTGAACGCCTTGGGATTATCCTTAGTGTCCTGTACAATTTGTATCTTCATAGGTTCATAGGTTCATACTAGGCTATCCACCCTAGGGCATTTGTTAGCCTAGCCAGAGTGTGTGTGGCTTTTGCCACCCCTTGCTATGTGAATATTATGGCCATTTATGATTTGCTTTGCTGTGCCTACGTCTGGACATGACACAGTGAAGACCCCCAGTGTAACTCTACAATCATCCATCCACTTGGCAAGATTCCTGTTAAAGAGTGTCAGTGAGGGGCTCTGCCTAACATGGAGTGGGATTCTGGTCCAGGGTGTGGGGAACCTCTGGATTATGTATCTGTCCCCCCAGCACATCCTATTTCATTATTTGTTGAGGTTGACATCTCTCACTCTCACAGCTCCGATGGCTTTGAGTTTTCTGGGGTGGAGCATGTCCATTACTCCTGTGTTGGGCATGGCCTTCTACAACAGGCATGCAATGCCTCTGTGTAGGCAGTATGTGACTGCATTCAGCTGGGGTGTCTACAGCCAGGCAGCATATGACATGTATTTGAGACCCTTTATCCTCTTGGTGAGGTACCTTTGAGGTCTTTCTAACTGCTGCAGGTGTCAGGTAAGGTACATCCCATATGAGGCATTGTACTAGATTATGGGTGTGATAAGAGAACAGTATAGGGGCACAATGACCTCTGTTGACGTAGATGTGAATCCTTTCCTGATACTGTGTCAGATGTAGACAGTCTTCCTAGCCACATTGGCAATGTGAGTGTCACATAACAGGTTACTGTTCACTTGTGTCCCTAGGTCCCTGATTACTCCTTCCATACATAATGGTTTACCACCTATGTGGTAATTTGTGGTACCTTGTTTGGTATTTGGTGGGACATTCATACTGTTCAGTGTCTTCAGGACGGCTGGGTGGGGTTCCTGTGTGTGAGTGTGGTCTGTAGCATGCTACAGACTGTACAGCAGTCTTGCCTACAGTTAGTTGCACATGGGTGGACTCCAATGCCTTGTGCATTGTCAGTTACCTGGACGTATGGGTGTCTGTGCTGAATATGGATACTCACCCTCCTTTTATGTTTTGTTCCAGGTGCTGGTGTGCTGTCAGGAGGCTTGCAGCAGGTTTCTGTCACTGCACAGACATTGATGTTCTCCATACTGGGGATGGCCTTGGGAGCATGCATATTGGGGTTTACACATCTGGCATTGGTCAGCATTACCCTTATGTTTCTTTCTACTTATGTTTTCTAGGGTGGTGGATTAGTCTTTTCAGCCTTGCCTACAAAAGGCTCTATGGAGGTGGCAAAGGCCTTATCCAATATCCAGACGCCCAGGGGTAACAGGTGCAAGCCATCCCAAGAACAGCTGCGTGGCTTGTCAAGCATGACATCACAAGCAGACAGACATTGGATTCCCCTTGGAATGACACCAGTAAGTCTGCCACTTGCTATGACTGATCATTCCGTGTTTATACTGTGGCATTATTATTGGTAAGGGTAGGATGCTGCAAACGGTGAGTGTCATACTGGCCTGGACTACATAATCAGAGAGCTCATCTATGTCTCTTTTCATGTAGTCTAGGGAGGTACATCTCAGGTCATTCACACCAGCATGGACTATGACTGCATCATATTTCTACTTGCTTTGGAGTGACCTGCATACTTCTGTTATGTGGCATATTGTGGCAGCCTACAGGCAGCTTACTGTACCCTTTCCCTTGTTCAGTCTGGTGTGCGGGACAGCAGTGTGTCTGACTATGGAGTCACCTATTACAACTGTATCAGGCATGTTGTTTCTCCTTCTGGCCTGTGAATGTTTGGCACACTAGCTTTGTGTACTATGTGTTGCATGTGCTATGTTTGGAGGTTGTTTGATTGGGTGTCTGCTTTAGAGGCCTCTGTTGGTGTGCTGTGTTTGTAATTTGTGCCTCCGGGAATGTTTTTCTGTGTTTATGTGTTTGGTTTGCGATTGTGATAGGTCTATGTGGGACTGTGTTTGTGGTGTGTGTGGTTACCTTCTCCTCCTGACTAGTTTTGGGAGTACTGGGTTGAGGGAGCTGAGCCTCCAGTTTGGATAGATGGTTGCATCTCTCACATATATTTGTATTTCTTGGGTGGAGTTGGGGGTTGTCTGTGTACTTGGGGCAGGTGTAACATTGCCTCAGGATTCACAGATTCAACTTGTTGTGGCTGGCCTTAGTGGATTGTATGTGTGGACATATTTTATTGCCATACTACTGATCAGTGATTACTTCATTGTTTATGTTTGCTCTATCATGTAGTAGCTTCCTCATTCTCTTGCATGGTTTGGTTATGGCTGGTGTCCACCATGCCAGATGCCTGCGTATGGCATTGTGTCTTGTTTTAATTTAGGATTGCATAATCCAAGCATTCCTGGCAGTGTTCATGGAATGGCTGTATTACAGGTTCTGAGGTGTGGCCCATATTTTGCACCTGCACAGGACCTTAATGGATTCCACATCAGTTTGGAGGAGTGCAAATATTGCTTTACACATGTTTTCCACTGTGGTTTTCTGGTCAGGATTTGTATATCCAGTGTGATTACTCTATGGTCTGGTTTTACCAGTGAGCAATACACTTCTTGTCTTGCCATCCAGTACCCATGTTGCTGATTATCACATCCAGTATGCTTACCCCTCTTGTGGGAGTGGTACATTGTTCCTGGGCCTTTTGGTTTATGGATTCTATGAACTTTGTCCTACACTGTTGGAGCTAGTATAATGCTCCCAGTCTATGTCTGGGTATTTTCAGTCACCCAGTATAATGCGGTTTGGAGGACTGATATATTCATGTATTCCAGCATAGGCCAGGTGCAGTTCCTGGTGTTGGGACAGTAGTCTGTAGCAGGCTATAAACTGGGGGGGCAGTTTTAGCCACTGTTACTTGACCATGGCTAGTCCATGCTGCTTCTTGTTGTGGTACCAACATGGGGTGTGGTTATCCTTGACAATTCTTGCTAGTCACCCTCCTTTGTAGCTTGTTCCATGTTTTGAGTCTGTACAGCACAGTATGAGGTGTAACCTGGTAGTGTTAGGGTGCTGTTGTGAGCCTTGACTCGGTTTTCTGTTACAGCACAGATATCAAAATTCTCCATACTGGGTGAGTTTAGACTGCAGCATGCATCTTGCTGTTTGACTTATCCCTTATTTTATTCTTATCCCTTCTGATACCTATGGAGATAGGTTTGTGTTTTGTGCCTTACCTATTCAGGGCACACTGTGGGTAACAAACAGCCTTTGCCAGTATCGATACAGCCTGCACTGATAGGTGCATGCCAGTCCTAGCAGGTGGAGCATCATGTCATGCTCAGCATGTCATCCCAGACTGGCACATTGGATCCCTTTGACTAACTGCAATACTTCAGTCAGTTATTGCACTTGATCATCTCATTGTCATATTGTGGCATGATGCTTGGTGAGGGTAGGATGTTAGTCAGGGTCCTCAGGTGTGCATATAGTACATGGTGTTACATTACTTAACACATGGCATTCATGCCTCAGGTGGTGCTGCAGGTTGCCTCTGTCGGATGCGCATATTACACTTCCCTGTACATGTTTGTGAGCAGGTCATGTCATTGTAGGCATCCATGCTATTATTTGCAGGTGAGACAGAGGGGTATCATTCCCAGGGTCCCACTGAGCCAGTGTATGTGCTATGTTGCCTCTTTGCCAAGGCCAGGGCATGCTGGGCATGCCTCCTTCTGCCTACTGGGGCAGGCTCAGGTTGTTCCTCCTCCGAGTCACGCCTGCCTGTGATGGCCTTGGCAATGGTGGGGGCTGTTTGGCCCCGGCCCTATGCTGGTCCTGCTGCAGCTGTTTCAAGATCATATAATGTAGCATAGCACATACCGTGACAATTCGGTACATGTAGTTGGTGTGTACTGCAAGGCTCCACCAGATGTGTCCAGACACCGGAACCGTGATTTGAGCAGCCCAAACACATGCTCTATTACATTACGTGTTTGTGCGTGTGCCTCATTATGGCGTTCCTGTTCAGGTGTGTGTGTGCGTTTCTGATGGGTGTCATCAGCCATGGCCCAGTGCAACCTGCATCCCCCACTAGGTGTCCGTGCCGGGATGTGGCTGACCAAATATGCAGATGACTGCGAACTGGCCACCATAATCGACTCTCCAGCCGACACAAGCATATTCCAAAGGGGCATCATAGAAACAGACAACTTGTGCCAGAGCCATGGCCTTCAGCTGAACAGTGTTTAGAAAGGGAAATGTGCATCCTGTAGTCTGTTCTCCTAGTTGCCAAAACGGACATTTCCCTCACACACAATTGTACACACACTAACCCCGCTCAAACAAACATGCACACTTGCAGGATTCAAACCCCCTACCTAACTATGTTATGACACTTGAGACGGATGCATTAGCAGAGCGCACTATTTGCATTACTGGGAGGTTTTCTTTCTCCTGCTATACTTATAGAGTGCTGACATCATCGGTGTTTAGAAAGGGGAATGTGCATCCTGTAGTCTGTTCTCCTAGTTGCCAAAAGGGACATTTCCCTCACACACACACTAACCCCCCTCAGACAAACACACACACACTTATCATTTGCAAGATTCAAACCTCTACCTAACTATGTTATGACACTTGAGACGGATGCATTAGCAGAGCACGTTATTCGCATTACTGGGAGGTTTCCCTTCTCTTGCTGTACTTATAGGGTGCTGACATCATCAGTGTTTAGAAAGGGAAATGTGCATCCTGTAGTCTGTTCACCTAGTTGCCAAAAGGGACATTTTCCTCACACACACTAACCCCCTCAGCCAAAAACACACACTTGCCATTTGCAAGATTCAAGCCCCTATCTGACTATGTTATGACACTCGAGATGGACACATTAGCAGAGTGTGCTATTCGTGATTACTGGGAGGTTTCACTTCTCTTGCTGTACTTATAGGGTGCTGACATCATCAGTGTTTAGAAAGGGAAATGTGCATCCTGTAGTCTGTTCTCCTAGTTGCCAAAAGGGGCATTTCCCTCACACACGCACTAACCCCCCCTCAGCCAAACACACACACTTGCAGAATTCAAACCCCTACCTAACTATGTTATGACACTTGAGACGAACGCATTAGCAGAGCGCGCTATTCATATTACTGGGAGGTTTCCTTTCTCCTGCTATACTTAGAGTGCTGACATCATCGGTGTTTAGAAAGGGGAATGTGCATCCTGTAGTCTGTTCTCCTAGTTGCCAAAAGGGACATTTCCCTCACACAAAATTGCACACACACGAATCCCCCTCAGACAAACACACACACTTGCCATTTGCAGGATTCAAACCCCTACCTATGTTATGACACTTGAGACGGACACATTAGCAGAGTGCGCTATTCACATTACTGGGAGGTTTCCTTTCTCTTGCTATACTTATAGAGTGCTGACATCATCGGTGTTTAGAAAGGGGAATGTGCATCCTGTAGTCTGTTCTCCTAGTTGCCAAAGGGACATTTCCCTCACACAAAATTGCACACACGAATCCCCCTAAGACAAACACACACAATCGCCATTTGCAAGATTCAAAACCCTACCTAACTATGTTATGACACTTAAGACGGACGCATTAGCGGAGCGTGCTATTCGCATTACTGGGAGGTTTCCCTTCTCCTGCTATACTGATAGAGTGCTGACATCATCGGTGTTTAGAAAGGGGAATGTGCATCCTGTAGTCTGTTCTCCTAGTTGCCAAAAGGGACATTTCCCTCACACAAAATTGCACACACACTAACCCCCATTAGACAAACACACACTTGCCATTTGCAGGATTCAAACCCCTACCTAACTATGTTATGACACTTAAGACGGACACATTAGCAGAGCGCACTATTTGCATTACTGGGAGGTTTTCCTTCTCCTGCTATACTTATAGAGTGCTGACATCATCTGTGTTTAGAAAGGGGAATATGCATCCTGTAGTGTGTTTTCCCAGTTGCCAAAAGGGACATTTCTCTCCCACAGACTTACACACACACCAACCCCACTCACACACACACACACACACACACACACTGAGCATTTGCAGGATTTAAACCCCTACCTAACTATGTTATCACACTTGTGACAGACGCATTAGCAGAGCACGCTGTTCACATTACTGGGAGGTTTCTTTTCTCCTGCTGTACTGATAGGGTGCTGACATCATCGGTGTTTAAAAAGGGGAATGTGCATCCTGTGGGGAGGCAGATGCCAAGCACACTCTGGCTAAGCTGTCATTCCCTAGGGCAAACAGCCTAGTGTTGACCTCTACACCCATATGTTTAATTGTCAAATGCACATTATTTGTTGCTGATAGACTGTTTGCACATCTTTATTGCCATAGCATTCCCTGTTTGTATGAACAACTTGTGCATCTGTGGAAGATGTTTGCATATGGGAGGGATCCACTATATCACGTATGTCTCTGTAGTCATTTAACTGTGTGCACTGGGCAGACTGCTGTAATGTGGTTGGTTCCTGGAATAACACGAAAATACCAGATATGTGTGTCCAACTGCTAAACTAAGATTTGGCCTAAGTGTGTGAGCATGCCCAGTTCAGCCTTCCCATGGCATGTTGTCTGACATATGTCTCATTTATCAAAGTGTGTGAGCATGCCCAGTATGAGCATTCCATATGTTGAACTCTGCAGCCCACCACATTTGTGGATGAGTGTGAACTTCAACAAATATCACCCGTTTATGGTTGTGTGTTGTGTGTCATGTTGTGTAGTTACTGTACAACTGCTTTGTGTGTGAACACAACAGGATTATACTGTGCCTGCAGTGTTTGCATGGGATACTTTGCATACAGTTGTCAACATCCTTTCACACTGACCTAACACTGTAGTACTGTATAGTGCACTGGTAGTACTTTGACTGTGGTGGACAGTATCCTGGGCTTTAGTGCTATCACTGCTTTACATTTCGATAGTGAGCACAACAGCCTGGTTAGGGGCCAGTTGTGTACATCTGACCATGTTGCATTCTGTTCAGATATGAACTACTTAAACCAGGCTTGTCCAACATTGGTAGTGTATTCCACAACATAAGTGTACATTTGCAAACACTAGCGATGTGCCCTAGTCCATGTCTAATGCTAGTTGGAGAGTGTGTTTGTCCTTCAACACACATTGTAAGTGGAGTTTGCCATGACATATGTCATGGTTAGTATAATGTGCCTCTGTCTACCTGTGACATGACAGTGATACCCAGGATAAAGCTACCATCTCCCATCCACTCATCAAGATTCCTATTGAGGAAAATTGATAAGTGACTCTATGGGTAGCCTGTACTGGGAGTTCACTCATGGATGGGGGTGGCTTCTGTGTTATGGATCATGCAGTACAGCTTGTCCTATGTAAGTCAGTGCTGGGGTTCAGGTCTCTCATGTACATAGCTCACTGCCATTCAGATTGTACAAGGTGCAGCATGTTTATTGATACCAGCAACACAGGCAACACATGGCATCTATGCAAGCTCTTTGATACTCCTGGTGAGGTACTGTTGGGGACTTTACGGTTGATGGAGGTGTCTGCTGAGGTACATCCCACAGGGGCTATTGTAGTCAATTGTACCGCTGATGGAGGATGACTGCAGAGCCACAATGACCTCCCTTTATCTAGATCTGACAACCTTCATGATTAGGTGGGTATATGGTATGTTTCTGTGAACACTACAGCACATGTTTGTCCAATGCAGGATATCTATCACCTTGTGTCCCAGGTCTCTCATTACATGTTAACTACATAATGGGTTAACACCTATGTGGTAATTGGTGGTCGCTTACTGTATATCCACGGGGGTTGACTATACACTTTTCTGCAATTAGCTTGCTGACATGGCTATGGCACCAGTTGTCTGTTTCTATGTGGCCCTTTTGTGGGATGCTTGTGTCAGCTGGTGGATCATATATGGTGAGCAGTTTGTAGTCCTCAGCAAACATGTTCAGACACAGTCCTTCCATGTTTGCCTGTACCTATGGGACATATATACCAGACGAGGGAGATCCCAGGACCAAGCCTTGTGGGATGCCAGTTATATCTGGTTTGTAGTCTGACATGGCTGCAGCATGTCTGACCATGTCTGTTCTGTCCTTGGTTTGGTTTGCAACCCCTCTACTGACATAGGGGTTTATATTTAAGCTGGTGAGCTTATCTATAATGAACACGTAGGGTATTGTATAGAAGCCTTTGCAAGGTCCAGCTACACTGTGTGGACCACATTGCCCTCATCAATGACCTTAATGACTGTTTCAATTGAGGCAAACATGTTTAGGGGCAGGATCTGCACTTAAGAAAGCCACACTGGGTAGGGTCCGGTGTCAGTAGGTCCCCAATATCTTTATGTCTGTGGTACATGCTGATCCTTTCCATAGCTGTGCAGACCGAGCTTCTCAGGATTCTGGGGTAGTAGTTTTCAGTATCCATTCAGGCAACACCTTTGTTGAGAAGGACCACTGTTGTTGTACACTGCTCTTTGGGTACATATTCTGTGGTAAGGCTGGCATTGAGCAGTAGTGTGATTTGGCATTCCATTCATCTTGGAGTCCATGTTGCACTCAGCCCAGGACACCATCTCATACCATTGCTGCTGTGTGTTTTGCTTTGTAGATGCTGGCTGTTACCTCAGCATCTGCAATGTCAGGGGGCCAGCAGTCTGCTGGGATAGATATTCTGCATTCTGGGGGGGGGGGGGGAATTGCACTGCACCTGTCAGGATGTATGTTGGCAATATGTGTGTGTGTTTGTAATATTTGTGTGATTCAGAGCATATCTGTGAATTCCCAACACGGTTCCTACCATCAGTTGTGAACGCCTTGGGATTATCCTTAGTGTCCTGTACAATTTGTATCTTCATAGGTTCATAGGTTCATACTAGGCTATCCACCCTAGGGCATTTGTTAGCCTAGCCAGAGTGTGTGTGGCTTTGCCACCCTTGCTATGTGAATATTATGGCCATTTATGATTTGCTTTGCTGTGCCTACGTCTGGACATGACACAGTGAAGACCTCCAGTGTAACTCTACAATCATCCATCCACTTGGCAAGATTCCTGTTAAAGAGTGTCAGTGAGGGGCTCTGCCTAACATGGAGTGGGATTCTGGTCCAGGGTGTGGGGAACCTCTGGATTATGTATCTGTCCCCCCAGCACATCCTATTTCATTATTTGTTGAGGTTGACATCTCTCACTCTCACAGCTCCGATGGCTTTGAGTTTTCTGGGGTGGAGCATGTCCATTACTCCTGTGTTGGGCATGGCCTTCTACAACAGGCATGCAATGCCTCTGTGTAGGCAGTATGTGACTGCATTCAGCTGGGGTGTCTACAGCCAGGCAGCATATGACATGTATTTGAGACCCTTTATCCTCTTGGTGAGGTACCTTTGAGGTCTTTCTAACTGCTGCAGGTGTCAGGTAAGGTACATCCCATATGAGGCATTGTACTAGATTATGGGTGTGATAAGAGAACAGTATAGGGGCACAATGACCTCTGTTGACGTAGATGTGAATCCTTTCCTGATACTGTGTCAGATGTAGACAGTCTTCCTAGCCACATTGGCAATGTGAGTGTCACATAACAGGTTACTGTTCACTTGTGTCCCTAGGTCCCTGATTACTCCTTCCATACATAATGGTTTACCACCTATGTGGTAATTTGTGGTACCTTGTTTGGTATTTGGTGGGACATTCATACTGTTCAGTGTCTTCAGGACGGCTGGGTGGGGTTCCTGTGTGTGAGAGTGTGGTCTGTAGCATGCTACAGACTGTACAGCAGTCTTGCCTACAGTTAGTTGCACATGGGTGGACTCCAATGCCTTGTGCATTGTCAGTTACCTGGACGTATGGGTGTCTGTGCTGAATATGGATACTCACCCTCCTTTTATGTTTTGTTCCAGGTGCTGGTGTGCTGTCAGGAGGCTTGCAGCAGGTTTCTGTCACTGCACAGACATTGATGTTCTCCATACTGGGGATGGCCTTGGGAGCATGCATATTGGGGTTTACACATCTGGCATTGGTCAGCATTACCCTTATGTTTCTTTCTACTTATGTTTTCTAGGGTGGTGGATTAGTCTTTTCAGCCTTGCCTACAAAAGGCTCTATGGAGGTGGCAAAGGCCTTATCCAATATCCAGACGCCCAGGGGTAACAGGTGCAAGCCATCCCAAGAACAGCTGCGTGGCTTGTCAAGCATGACATCACAAGCAGACAGACATTGGATTCCCCTTGGAATGACACCAGTAAGTCTGCCACTTGCTATGACTGATCATTCCGTGTTTATACTGTGGCATTATTATTGGTAAGGGTAGGATGCTGCAAACGGTGAGTGTCATACTGGCCTGGACTACATAATCAGAGAGCTCATCTATGTCTCTTTTCATGTAGTCTAGGGAGGTACATCTCAGGTCATTCACACCAGCATGGACTATGACTGCATCATATTTCTACTTGCTTTGGAGTGACCTGCATACTTCTGTTATGTGGCATATTGTGGCAGCCTACAGGCAGCTTACTGTACCCTTTCCCTTGTTCAGTCTGGTGTGCGGGACAGCAGTGTGTCTGACTATGGAGTCACCTATTACAACTGTATCAGGCATGTTGTTTCTCCTTCTGGCCTGTGAATGTTTGGCACACTAGCTTTGTGTACTATGTGTTGCATGTGCTATGTTTGGAGGTTGTTTGATTGGGTGTCTGCTTTAGAGGCCTCTGTTGGTGTGCTGTGTTTGTAATTTGTGCCTCCGGGAATGTTTTTTGTGTTTATGTGTTTGGTTTGCAGTTGTGATAGGTCTATGTGGGACTGTGTTTGTGGTGTGTGTGGTTACCTTCTCCTCCTGACTAGTTTTGGGAGTACTGGGTTGAGGGAGCTGAGCCTCCAGTTTGGATAGATGGTTGCATCTCTCACATATATTTGTATTTCTTGGGTGGAGTTGGGGTTGTCTGTGTACTTGGGGCAGGTGTAACATTGCCTCAGGATTCACAGATTCAACTTGTTGTGGCTGGCCTTAGTGGATTGTATGTGTGGACATATTTTATTGCCATACTACTGATCAGTGATTACTTCATTGTTTATGTTTGCTCTATCATGTAGTAGCTTCCTCATTCTCTTGCATGGTTTGGTTATGGCTGGTGTCCACCATGCCAGATGCCTGTGTATGGCATTGTGTCTTGTTTTAATTTAGGATTGCATAATCCAAGCATTCCTGGCAGTGTTCATGGAATGGCTGTATTACAGGTTCTGAGGTGTGGCCCATATTTTGCACCTGCACAGGACCTTTAATGGATTCCACATCAGTTTGGAGGAGTGCAAATATTGCTTTACACATGTTTTCCACTGTGGTTTTCTGGCCAGGGCCTGTGGTCAGGATTTGTATATCCAGTGTGATTACTCTATGGTCTGGTTTTACCAGTGAGCAATACACTTCTTGTCTTGCCATCCAGTACCCATGTTGCTGATTATCACATCCAGTATGCTTACCCCTCTTGTGGGAGTGGTACATTGTTCCTGGGCCTTTTGGTTTATGGATTCTATGAACTTTTGTCCTACACTGTTGGAGCTAGTATAATGCTCCCAGTCTATGTCTGGGTATTTTCAGTCACCCAGTATAATGCGGTTTGGAGGACTTGATATATTCATGTATTCCAGCATAGGCCAGGTGCAGTTCCTGGTGTTGGGACAGTGGTCTGTAGCAGGCTATAAACTGGGAGGCAGTTTTAGCCACTGTTACTTGACCATGGCTAGTCCATGCTGCTTCTTGTTGTGGTACCAACATGGGGGTGTGGTTATCCTTGACAATTCTTGCTAGTCACCCTCCTTTTGTAGCTTGTTCCATGTTTTGAGTCTGTACAGCACAGTATGAGGTGTAACCTGGTAGTGTTAGGGTGCTGTTGTGAGCCTTGACTCGGTTTTCTGTTACAGCACAGATATCAAAATTCTCCATACTGGGTGAGTTTAGACTGCATGCATCTTGCTGTTTCGACTTATCCCTTATTTTATTCTTATCCCTTCTGATACCTATGGAGATAGGTTTGTGTTTTGTGCCTTACCTATTCAGGGCACACTGTGGGTAACAACAGCCTTTGCCAGTATCGATACAGCCTGCACTGATAGGTGCATGCCAGTCCTAGCAGGTGGAGCATCATGTCATGCTCAGCATGTCATCCCAGACTGGCACACATTGGATCCCCTTTGACTAACTGCAATACTTCAGTCAGTTATTGCACTTGATCATCTCATTGTCATATTGTGGCATGATGCTTGGTGAGGGTAGGATGTTAGTCAGGGTCCTCAGGTGTGCATATAGTACATGGTGTTACATTACTTAACACATGGCATTCATGCCTCAGGTGGTGCTGCAGGGCTGCCTCTGTCGGATGCGCATATTACACTTCCCTGTACATGTTTGTGAGCAGGTCATGTCATTGTAGGCATCCATGCTATTATTTGAGTGAGACAGAGGGGGTATCATTCCCAGGGTCCTACTGAGCCAGTGTATGTGCTATGCGTTGCCTCTTTGCCAAGGCCAGGGCATACTGGGCATGCCTCCTTCTGCCTACTGGGGCAGGCTCAGGTTGTTCCTCCTCCGAGTCACGCTCTGCCTGTGATGGCCTTGGCAATGGTGGGGGGCTGTTTGGCCCGGCCCTATGCTGGTCCTGCTGCAGCTGTTTTCGCAAGATCATATAATGTAGCATAGCACATACCGTGACAATTCGGGTACATGTAGTTGGTGTGTACTGCAAGGCTCCACCAGATGTGTCCAGACACCGGAACCGTGACTTGAGCAGCCCAAACACATGCTCTATTACATTACGTGTTTGTGCGTGTGCCTCATTATGGCGTTCCTGTTCAGGTGTGTGTGCGTTTCTGATGGGTGTCATCAGCCACGGCTCCAGTGCATAACCTGCATCCCCCACTAGGTGTCCGTGCGGGATGTCCCCATTGGCAAATGTCTGGTACGGCTGCGTCAAATGCCAGATGTGGGAATCATGGTAGCTCCCAGGACAGCCAGCACACACATTCATTATTATGCCCTGGGCATCACACACGACCTGGCAGTTGATGGAGGGGAAGCCCTTGCAGTTGATGTATGCCCTACCCCGCTCACCGGCTGGTGCTTTGATGTGTATGTGCGTGCAGTCTATTGTACCCACTACCTCAGGGTATTCCGCTATTTGCTGGAAGAGACGCATATTGCTGGCCAATACCTCACGGGCATTGGGGAAATATACATGATCACTGACATGTGCTGACATGGCATCCAGGAACTGGTGCAGTACCCTGGAGGCTGATGCCTGTGATATCCCCATCATATCACCAGTTGGTCTCTGGAAGGTACCTGTTGCTAGTATTCTTAGGCCAACACATACCTTGGTTTCCACTGGGATGGGTTCCCCTCTGTTGGTTCTGTGTGTGAGGCTTGGCCTGCACAGCTCCACTATTTGCTGCAGGAGGTCTCTGTCCACTCTATAGTGCTCTACTATCTCCAGCTCATGTAACCCGTGGTAGGTTACCCTGGGCCTGTACACTCTTCTCCATCTCCTCACTGTGGGTTGTCTGGCACCATCTGCATTGTCACCACCCTCAGCAAGTCGCCTATGTCTCATTATGACAGCTATGGCAGCCCCTAACATTTCTGCTTTGAGTTCAGCTTTTTCAGTTTTCACTTCTAATAGCTTACTCCTGTCTTGCAGTGTCTTTTGAGAGAAACATCCTGCACTGCTGTTTGCAGAGTTTTAAGTGCTGGGCTGGGCTACTATTCTGCCTGTGTAATTGCCTGCTTCTAATTGTTTTCACCTGCTAGCTCCAGCAGTATTCCCTGCTAGCTTCCTACTAAATCTGTTGCTTCCTTTTTCCTTTCTGTTTCCTCAGGGGGGCGCCGTGTACAAACCAGCAGAAACACGCTCACAGTGGCTTACACGCGCGCACACATGCTTACATGGTTCAGAATCTGCTTATTCGGATTAAAACACGTGCACACCCGCACAAACAGTGTTAAACATCTCCCAACACGCTCCCACATGCTCAGTCTGCCTTACACGTGCGCACACTGCCTTACTCGCGCTTCATGGCGTGCACACGTGCGCATGCACGCCCAGCAAGAAACTTCAGTGTAGGCAACAGTGTACACCTTCCATTTCTTGACTTTCTCATGCTTATCTAGTGGCACACCTCTTTCCATGATATCTTTCTGACATCTGTCATGTAACTCTGACCTCCAATGAACTGCATTTCTTTCTACCATCCCCCCCTGTGATGTCACCTATCTCCTACTCTATTCCTCCCCCTTCTGTAACTCTTACACTACTCAGACTGTGCTCATTTGCTATGTGACAGTGGAATTCAGTATCCTAACACTCATTTGCATCAGATTGCCTACTAATGCTTAGTTACATGTCTTAGACTCAGCTTCCCCCCTTAGCAACCACTACACGGTGGCCATGTTGGTTTTGGTGTGGGTCCCTGCATTGACATTCCATGTATTGCATAAAACCCACATTTGTGGGTTTATAACCTTCGTTTTTATGTTTTATACAGTGCAGCCCGTTTGCGCGGGGCTGCGCTGGGTTTAAACATTGGCAATCGCCAAAAAAAAATATTATATTTTTAATATATTTGCATCAGGTTACTTTGCCAATGGCCACATATTTGGCCATTGGCATGCTGCCTGACACATATGCACCCTTTATTTGGAGCTGACATGGCTCCATTGCAGTTTTTGCAGAAACGTACTCAGTTGTCAACTGAGTACATTTCTGCAGCTAAAACGGCTCTTACACGGGCTGTTCTGGGCTTCCTGGATCGTTAATCATCCTCATTTGCATGCTATTTGGCTGCAAGTGAGGTGATTAGCTTATCCACACCCACTCTGTGTAAGAGACGTTTTAGCTTGTCTCTTACACGGACTTTGGGCTGTTCCTGGATCGCGAAGGCTGCATGGAGTCTTACACTACTCTTAGACTCCGTGCAAGCCTTCGTGAATCCAGCCCTATATCTAAAGTACTATATAGCTGTGTAAAAATGCTTTTTGTAAATAGCAATATAATGTTCCGAGTGTTACATAAAGTATATATTGGGGGTCTATATGTAGGACAAGAACATGCAATAAATTCTGTTTTTTATACAAACTGGTGACATATATATTTGCACCAAATTGCCTATATATATGTATTGAACTATTATTATCCATAGAATATATATTCTATGGTTTGAATGGGTTGCCCAGTGGTATAGAGTTAAAGTTATGTCTATTATATTTGTTTGAAGTTGAGCCTTGATGTATCCATACAATGTGTCGAGTGTTTATATTATTTATATTTGACTGACATATGAAAGACAGATATGCAACAGTATGATTTGTTTCTATGGGCAAAAGCATAAACCTTCCTTGTTTAAAACTGCTTACATATATGAATTTGTGACTTGGTGTATTCTAAATCATTTAGCAATGATATATATTTTATAATACTTGGTTGTCTATTGTAATTAAATGAAGAAAGTGGGAAGAAGTAAACGGAGCATCTGTCGAGTGTGATGACGTCATTGTGCATGCGCAGAGGTGCTGAAATGACGACGAACACACTTGTTTTCATTTCTAGCATTTCTAACTTTTGGAAATGGAATATAACACAATGAGGGTGTAATATAAGTATATCTTAAGTAGAACACACTCACTGGACAAGTTTAACAGTCGACAATGTGATGGGAAGAATTTGAGTTTTAAAATGGAGTTTGAACACATGGCATGGGTAACTTGCTTGCATTTTAAACTGCAGCTCTATTTACACTGTTAGAAGTAGTAGGAATGTATAGAAGGCTAGACCTAGATTTGTTATTGTAATAATTTTTAAGTAACAGCATATATCTGAAGCAAAGTAGATAACATAGAGCAACATAATTCTAGCAAAGAATATATAATGAATAGAGCCTTTCAGTATCATTGTTGTTTAAATAATGATGCTTGGCATAATATATTGCACTTGACATGTTGCTGATAGAAGCAATGTTCTGAAATATATCCAAATATTAAATGCTTGTAGATGTCTATGAATGCTTTGACTGCTGAAATAGACTTTTAATGTGCTATAAGAACTGTATTTTAAAAGTAATACTATGCAATGTAGATAAATGTACTGATGCTTTTAAAACAGGGTGTGTCTATAGTAGCTTGATTGACTGGGAGTGGTCTTTCAGGTTAATGAGGTATACAGGGACAGCTGTATAAACCTCTTTGTGTGTGTTTTTATATTTGTATATGGTCTGAAGAAGCCACGGACAGTGGTGAAAGAGCTTACTGAATATCAAAGTTCTTGGTTTATTTCATGTGGTCTGAAGCTATACTTCGTACAACTGCTACCATATTTTCCTTTGATGTTACCTTTACTTGTTTGGTGGAACAGTTTATGTTTACCAGCTGGTTGTTTGTCTGTTTAATATTTATTTATTAATTTTATTTTATTTTACATTTGATAACCGGGGGTGTCTGACTGAGCCAAAAAGGCCTTTTTTCAGCAGAGGCCTGGGGAGAAAAGCTCCACATGCTGTAGGTTTATCTGCATTGCTTTTCTGGACCCATTACCATCTGTAATCTTACTAAAGGTCAACTACAGACATCTTTTGTGATGTTTTATGGTTATTACATATGATTACATGTATTTATTAAAAAATGACTACATGCCATTTAATTGTTATATTTTAAGACAAGCCTCTACTATTTTATTTTCTTGGTGTCAGTGCAGAATCTCATCTGCATGCTGTTTTATTTTGATTATCAGTAGAATAACATGTTTTTTTTTTACTTTGGAAGTCTATTTGTAATATTCAACACATCATACCACACAGCATTAGCTAAACTGTGAGCAATGCACATTTAAAAATAACTAATGCTGTATTACAGACTATCTAGCAGTATCAGCACTTTAGCCCAAGTTTGATTTTAATGTTTCATATTTTATTGTAACTAATAATGTTAGCTAGTTTCGTCTTACTCTGATATGCTTTCAGAAATTAAATGCTTGTAAGACTGTGTAAGTTTGATCTAACCAACAAAAGAAGGTGATCTGAAACCATGTACATCTTTCAAGTCACTTCTAGCTGTGCTAAAAATGGAAACTTTACAGTATGAGAAGACACTTAAGAAAAATAAGTTTGCTAAAGTTACTTTTACTGTAATTAAGTCTGAATTAACCTTACTGGTCTGAAATAACTCTACAGAACTATATTTGCTGCTGCAGAGAGATAAACTCCTGACAACAACCCAGGGGACTCAAACTCATGTTGCAGTATGGGGCAGCTGGTCTAGCTGGGGTAAGGAGAATTGGCATGACAAGGATGAGCTAGTTCACTTCTCTTTGAGGGAGGGGATGGGGTGTGTGCCTGGGTACACTTACTACAACAAAATCCGCATTGGAGACTGGGGATCATGTGGATGTGATGTCTACAAGGGGGCAGAGTCATTGATTACATATGTGTATACGCATGTACATACATCAGTGTAGCCTACTACATAACGACCTCTTGGATACTTTGGGAATGCATAACAGATGCTAGGGCCTTTGGGAAAAATCCCAATCCTAGCAAAGATGAGGGCACCACTCCCAGCTGAGTTCTCTCTGCAGGGGAACAAATAGACAAACATTTTCACCCAAGGGAGGAACAAAGAGGAAATGAGTGGCAAGAGGAAGGCTTGATGGTCTGAGGGAGGAAGGGAACCAGAGCAAAAAAGAAATTTACTCTGCCAATGTGTACCAGCAAAAACTTTGATTTAATCCCTGTTGGCGATAATAATACTGAAATTTGCCTAATGGCACAATCCAGAAACAGCACTGGAAATATTGCACATCAGTCAGTCAAATACAAGTGGTTCAGCAGGTATCACATCTGCCTTTAGTGCTGGAAGATCAGAAGGCTGTGGATTCTGTTCTTACAAATTGCTGACTAGATTCATTTTTTTTTGTCTGGCAGGTAGCACAGAGGATTAAAGCTATGAGCAGTTACTAAGTTGCCTCTTGTAATCCAGGGTTTGATTCCCTCAGCCTTCATTTGCCTACTCTGTGAGTCTGAGTAAGTCACTTAACCAGACAGTGCTTTGGGGCAACTGGGCTACTCTTCTTAATGGTCTGTTGGACTGCAGACTATCCATGAATTTATTAAGTACATTCAAAACTAACTAAACCAGGAGCTGTTTAGTAATGTAGAGGGATAAAGCCTACATCACTTGCAGCCTGAGTTTGAATAGCATCTTGGGTGCCTGTAGAAGCTGGCAGGGGAGGATGGGCGTGAGTGGTCATTGCCTACTCACCCCATTCTGGGGGGATTGGCTCTGGCTAGCCACATATGTGACACCTAGTGGGAGCACTAAATGTCTACCCAATGGAGTTTGAGTCAAACCAGAGATGATGTGTTCAATCACACTGTGGGCCAAAGGGTACCCTTAGAGGGCAGCTTCAATGGAGCTCAGAAGAGCCGTTGTAGGGTAGTGAGGTGCTCCACCAGGGAGAGATAACACCATCCAGCAGAACCAGCAAAAGTTGGCCTGCTTCCTACCACCTGACTCTTGCTATGAGCAGATGAGATCATGGAAAATTCCCAGGCAAGAAGGAATGGGCTGTAAGGCTCACACCTGCCTGGAAATCACCAGCTCCCACGACTAATTATTGGGCCAATTGGGTCTGTGTAGAGGAGCTATTGGGCTCGATCTTGCAGTGGTTCTAAAAAAAAAACAATTAAACTTGCAGCTAGACAACTGCATTTTTAAGGCGGGGTTCAGTAACCCTCTACTTAAGCCTGACCCCCAGAGAGCCACCAGGTTGAAAATCATTGTATTGCTTTGTTTCTTGCATATGTTGATGAAGTTCCCAGATACAGTGTTGCAAATTATAAACAACTGCAGTGTCAACAAGCACCGCAATGGTTCATATCATTAGTCACGATAACATAATTTTAAGGACTATAACATAAAAAAAAAATAAACAGCTTAAGTAAACCATTGTAAGGTTTTAATGCACACCCAGCATTGCCATGTAAATCACAGCAGCCTCCAAGAAACTACTGTATATTAGATTGTAAAAGGAAGTCTTTCATAAACCACCCAAATAATTTACTCCTCCCACTTTATAAAACATTAGCAAAACACCCTCTAAAGTAATATGCTCCATTATAGAAACAACACATACAGAATAGCCTGCTTACAAAAAAAAAGTAAAATTATGCTCATATGCCACAAATGAACCAGATATGGGTTTCTTTGAGAATGTCATTTATTTAGACATCTTATATTTTTTTGACTGCATTTCCATGTGAGGCCATTTTTAGAGGACTGAAAAAACTGTACTTCCACTATGAGTTCTTGGAAATATAAAACTGGCTTGGAGTAGGACACTCACAGAATCATTTAGAAATCTTTACTTTTTACTGACAGAGAAAGTGTCAGTGTGCCCTAGGATTCACTGCTGGGCCTGCTTCTTTGTAATGACTTCTGTACATTGTATTAACAATGTCTGGTGCTGAATGCTTGCACAAGTGCAGGTTTAGAGATGTAGAGTGAAGTCCAAATGAAAACTTCAATCTGCAGAAGTATTTACATCATTTAGATGACTGGTCCATGTATAACAGTCTAAAACTTAGCAAACCAACCAAAACACTCTTGGTATGCACTTCGGCACCACTAAACTATATCCTTATCTTATTAATAATGCAATCTTTACAGATATTAAAGGTTAAAATTTTATGGAAACTAGATTAAACTCAGTTATATTTAGGGACAATAGTAGTAACACCCCACAAAAGTGTTGCCTAACCATGTGAACCTTCCTAGCATCCATACCATTGAAAAAGACCCTGTCTTGATTCCTTTATTTAAGACCATAGTTCTACTTACTATAGAATATAATGTCTTCCTGCAACTGTGATTCCAAACTGCTAAATATTTTTGAGAGACTCTAAATTTTTTACTTGAAGTATTACAGAATTTAGGAACTACTATTACATAAAACAGGTTCCAAAGGCTGAATTTATTACATTCACCATATTATAGGTTATTCTTAGGCTATATGCTTAATGGCAGTGTTTACCTGTAGCAACCAAGGGTCCATTCTGCACAAGCAAAAGTAATTACTAGTTAAGCTGTCTGAAGTGTCAAGATAAGAACTCACCTAACCTGGCTTCCCTACCCCACAAATGGTGTGATCATGAAAGGATGGTTATATTAGTTAAGTACAATGCTCAGAAAAGATTTGATAAAATCCTTTGGGAAACGAGGTAGCTATCAAAAAAGATGCCATGTGCCAACAAGTTAAGCCTCATACAGCCTGTCTACAGTTTTATGTTAAATAGCCATGCAAAATGTATCAGAAACTAAGATAAATTACTAACCTGGAGGTGATACATACTAGCTTTACATACAATTCGTCTCAGTAGTAAGCTCCTATATTATGGACTTTCTTAACACTATCTTCATGAGGGTCACTGCTGAGTTTTAAAAATTCTTCAAATCATTTTAAAATGACATATAAAATATAAACCCAAGGAAATAGAATACAGGCTCCTTAATAGCTTCTTTGGCCACAGTAGTAGAATAAAACCCACCCAGCACAGGCAGAAGACAAAAAAACACAAAGACATTGTGCAGGCATGAGGATGGAACTCCAGACCTTAGAGATTTGAGCAGAAATCTTACCACTGATGGCCAAAGGGTGGCAGAACCATAATAAAGAAAAAAGGAACCCAGCAGAAGGACCTTTTACAAGCCCCCTCTTCAACAAGCAACACCATCCTCTTTTATCCTAATTTCATAGTTTCCCTTCCCCTTTTACTTCCCATTTTTTACTTTCTTTTACTTTCTTACTATCAACAAATCTTAAATGGTTAAAATACCTTACCTAGTTTGTTACTGACTTAGACCATACCTACAGTGGATATAAAAAGTTTACACACCCCTGTTAAAATGCCAGGTTTTTGTGATATAAAAAAATGAGACCACAATAAATAATTTCTAAACTTTTCCCACCTTTAATGTGACCTATAACCTGTATGATTCAATTGAAAAACAAACAAATCTGTTAGGAGAAAAATATAAAAAATAAAAAATGTACAATAAGCTGGTTGCATAAGTGTGCACAGCCTTAAACTAATACTTTGTTGAAGCACCTTTTGATTTAATTACAGCATTCAGTCTTCTTGGGTAGGAATCTATCAGCATGGCACATCCTGACTTGGCAATATTTGCCCACTCTTCCTTGCAAAAATGCTCCAATTCTACCAGATTGCAGGGCATCTCTTGTGCACAGCCCTCTTCAGGTCAGCCCACAGATTTTCTATTGGATTTAAGTCTGAGCTCTGGCTGGGCCATTCCAAAACTTTAATTTTCTTCTGATGAAGCTATTCTTTTGTTGATTTGGATGTATGCTTGGGGTCATTGTTGTGTTGAAAGGTGAAATTCCTCTTCATCTTCAGCTTTCTAGCAGACACCTGAAGGTTTTGACCCAAAAGTGACTGGTATTTGGAACTGTTCATTATTTCCTCCACCTTGATTAAAGCCCCAGTTCCAGCTGAAGAAAAGCAATCCCAAAGCATGATACTGCCACCACCATGCTTCACTGTGGGGATGGTGTTCTTTTGGTGATGCAAAGTGTTGTTTTTGCGCCAAACTTACCTTTTGGAATTTTGGCCAAAAAGTTCAACCTTGGTCTCATCAGACCATAACACATTTTCCCACATGCTTTTGGGAGACGATGTATTGTTTTGCAAATTTTAGCCTGGCATGGGTTTTTTCTGTGTAAGAAAAGGCTTCCGTCTTGCAATCCTACCCCATAGCCCAAACATATGGAGAATACGGGAGATTGTTGTAACATGTAGTACACAACCAGTACTTGCCAGAAATTCCTGTAACTCCTTCAGTTTGCTGTAGGTCTCTTGGCACCCACCCTGACCAGTTTTTGTCTTGTCTTTTCATCAATTTAAGAGGGGACATCCAGTTCTTTGCAACGTCACTGTTGTCCCATATTTTCTCCACTTGTTGATGACTGTCTTCACTGTGCTCCATGGTATATTCAATGCTGTGGAAAATTTTTTTGTACCCTTCTCCTGACGGATACCTTTCAACAATGAGATCCCTTTGATGCTTTTTAAGCTCTCTGCGATCCATGGCTTTTGCTGTAGCAGGCAGCTGAGTAAATGTCAGCAAAATCCTACTAGGACAGCTGAACTTTATTTGTGGTTAATCAGAGTCTCTTTAATTGATGGCAGGTGTGTACCCAAGAAGACTGAATGTTGTAATTAAATCAAAAGGTGCTTCAACAAAGTATTAGTTTAAGGGTATGCACACTTATGCAACCAGATTATTGTACGTTTTTTATTTTTTTATATTTTTCCCCTAACAGATTTGTTTTTCAAACAGGGTGTGTAAACGTTTTATATCCACTGCTATCTCTCAACACTGCTGAAGTTTTGGGAACAAGGTAAGTTGGTTATAGATTCTTTACCATATCACTGATCTACCACAACTGCTGGTAATGAGTAAATATTTTTATTTTATTGTTTAGTCGAGCCTGACCTTTGTTATCTCAAGGAGTTTAACACACCAAGCCCGTCTGTCAAAAACGGTTTCTTTTAGGTTTTGCCAATTCATATCTATTGCTTCAGTAATGCTGTCTATTCATCTTAGCATCATTCTTTCATTTTTTCTGTCTATGATCTATACTAGCATGTTTCTTCTCTAGTAAACCCTATCTTCGCATTTTGAGTATGCAAGTTTTACTTTTGCCATCAGGTTTTTCAGTGAATAGTCTAACCCCGGGATTCATGAAGCTCGGCGCAAGGCCGGTGTAAGGCTTGCGCCGGCAGTGCAGTGTATAATCGGTGTAGCAGCGCCATATGCATAGTACTGAAAATAAAATTTGCTTGAAACCACCACGAGGAAGAAAGTTGTAAATCCTTTTATTAATGAGAACAAGCGCTTTCACGCAATAAAATGCGCTTCATCAGGTGCGCGCCGCAACCACAGACACGTGCAGAGGGCACGTGAGCGAGCCCAAGTAGGATGCGGCCATAGGCGTGGCCAAGCCAGCAGGCGATGAGCAACCTAAAGTGCTGACTTCCACAGGCCGCCTGCAATAGTAACCGCACCAGCCAGGGTCCATGGATAATGAAACGTACGCAGAGTATGCAACATAGTACCCGTTCACACAAAACGGAGAGCCAAACATCAACCCACGAAGTCCAAATTGTACCTGTCCAAGGAACAAAGGATACGCGTAATACCGTGTCCGTCACGCAATGCACTGTCAGTGGGCATACCCAGTGAAGGTGTACCGCAGCATGTCAGCGCACCGCACCGACACAGAAGTAGCCACATGGGCATGGTCACCAGCAGTAGTGAGAGTACACAGCCGGGTAGCCGTGTCGATATAACAACAAGAAGGAAACCAGATACCCTAAACACAGACAAACATGTGCATAGCAACATGTACTACACCCAGCAATGTGCCCGTCGCATACACATAGGACGGCGTATGCCTAAGAGTAATATCCAGAAGCAGAACCCATGCATGCAAATGTAATACACAACAGCCCCATCATAGCATGTAACCCGCACCCATGTACGACCGTGCACCCAACCCAGCTAGCAGCCTTGCGCAGCTGCACACCTACACAATGGGTATACCTGAAATGTAGTAAGAAGTATTGTCCTAGGCAGTGCCACGCGGGCAAATATGTACCCCACATGTTAACATCCCACCTCAGGTACAGATATCCAAATGGCTGCATGTGAATGTGTCGGCAGAATGTGTACATCCCGCATGTGGTATGGACCTGTCGAAACCCCATAGGCGTGCACAAGCCACGGTGCCCATAACTGTACACATCTGGACAAGGCAGTATGTTCAGCCACCGTACTGATGATTAGCTATGCAGACATGTCAAACACAACACATATGGCGGAACATCTGCCCACCAAGCAGGACACCCCAACAGGGTGCCACATGCACAGAAGGTGAAGGTGGGACATCACACGTTGAGAATAGCGTTGCCGGATGGCCAAACACCCACTGCCAACGCAAAGGATGTAATAACATGTATATGCCTGGATGAATGGGTATGTCATAGCATGGGAATAGGCCAAGCTATCCAACATAATAGCCATGCGTACCAGATACAAACTGCCAGTAACACACAGTAGTAATGCAGGAAGGCATACACGATTGTGGGAATAGCACAGGACATATGGCATGTGCCAAGTGTTGACGCATGACACAAATGTCCAGGATGGGGCTCCCTGCAAAGAGGAACATGTGCCAACCCCACCCCCCACAGATGTACCGGCAGTGGAAACACATCCCAAACACACACCAACACTACCGTCCATCCCACGATAGCAACGGAGGCTGGTAAAAGACCACCATGACGCGTGCACAAACAGGGACATGTGTAACCGTTGCCCTAACAACCCCCCACAGGCCAACGAATAATAGTATGGACATATGCATGTAATGCTGCGAAGGATGTGTGGTAGTCCTCAGTATCACAGAGGTAGGTACACAGATACACTGTAATCAACCGTGACGTATGTACACTGTACACAGCATACCTGCAGGTAATACATATTCAATCATGTGCCACAGAAATATACACATACGAATGAGGATAGGGGATAGACAAGTGTGAATGGGACAAACCATGAACATAGGTTCATAGGTCCATAGGTACATAGTAGGCTATCTGCCCAAGGGCAGCTATAACCCTAGCCCATAGTTATGTTGCCTTTGCCAACCCTCCAGTCCGAAGATAACAATGCCTATTATATTGCTGTACCTCTGTCAAGCAGTGAGAATGAAGTAATCCCTGGGGTATATCTGCAATCCCCCATCCATTGGTCAAGATCCCCCTCGAACAAGGCCAGCGAGGCGCTCTGCCTCACATGTACTGGGATGTTGTTCCACAGCATAGTGAGTGTCTGGGTGATGAATCTGTCCCTCCAACACATTGTATTAATGACTGTGTCAAGGTTCACGTCACCTGCCCCTGTGGTTCTGAGGGATGTAGATCCATTAGGTGAAGTATAGTCATCAAATATGGGTCGACATGGCCTTGTATGTCAGGCACAGGTCACCACTGAGCAAGTGGTATGTGACTGAATGGAGCAGGAGTCCTGTCAGTCGGGCAGCATAACACAAATTCCTGACACCCTGCATCCGTTTGACGATGAACCTATGGGGCCTTCCCAGCTGCTGCAGATGTCGGGTCAGATATCTTCCGAACGGGGCAATGTACTCAATCATAGGTCTAATGAGTGATGAGTACAAGGAGACGATGACCTCCCCTGATCTAGATGTGAATCCCTGCACCATCAGGTGTGCAATGTAGAAGGTCTACCTAACTACATTAGCAACGTGTGTGTCGAACGAATGGTGACTGACAACCTGGGTCCCCAGATCCCTGGTAACTCCCTCTGTGCTCAGTGGATTGCCACCTATATGGCAGCTAGGGGTAACCATGTTCTTCCCGAAGGGTATGACTATGCATTTCCCGGCATTTCACTGTAGGCCATGTCCCTGGCACCAGATATCCATATCTGTGAGGCCCTTCTGAAGGATATATGTGTCAGATGTCCATCCCACTATGGCACCCAGTTCGCAGTCATCTGCAAACATTGTCAGCCATAACCCCCCTTGTGATTGCTTGTACTTTGGAAATGTAGATGCAGAAAAAGAGTGGACCCAGGACTGAGCCCCGTGGGACACCGCCTGTGACCAGCTGTGAGTCTGACATGGTGCCAGCAACTATGACCATGTGGGTTGTGTCACCTAGCCAGTTTGCAACCCATCCTGCGATGTACGGGTTCACATCCAAGCCGATGGGTTTATCAATGATACCTGAGGGGGGTATTGTGTTGAAGGCCTCTGCCAGGTCGAGGAAGGCTGTATGGACTGCCCGACCCTCATCAATGGCCTCGGTGACTGTTCCTAAAACGTCAACCAAGTTTTAAACGCATGATCTGCCTTTGACCAAGCCAAACTGGGTTGGATGCAAATTATGCAAGTCCCCTATGTCGTCATCTATGAGTTCCATTATGATCCTTCCCCATGGCTTTGCAGATAAGGCTTGTCAAGCTAATGGGACAGTAATTACCAGGGTCAGTGGAGGCACTGCCCCTGTGAAGTGGGACTACAGTCGCCGTGCGCCACAACCTGGGTACGTTACCTGAGGTGAGGCGAAGATTAAACAGCTGTCCTAACTGTGGGTCTAATTCCTCAATGAGTTTGTGGAGTACACAGCCGGGACACCATCTGGTCCCATGGATGCTGTGTTCACTGCCTTGGGGAGAGCATGTCCCACCTGTGCATTACAGAAGTTTCGGGGGCCACAATCCTCTGGTACAGACATCTCTCCATGTGGGGGGGAGGGGGGGAGATGTTTGCACCGAACCTGTCAGCCAGTATTTTGGCAATGTGTGTATGTTCAGTAAACTTCACATCATCCTGAACCCAGTCCGAGCATATCTGTGAGTGTCCTCCCAGGTGTCCAACATAGCTAAAGAAGGCCGTATGATTGTCTGTCGAGTCCTTGGTGATATATCTGTCGGATTTGCCCTGGATGATGTCATGAGAGCTTGTAGTTCTTCACATATAATGAGCAAGGGTGTCATACCTTACAAGGATTCTGCTCTGTCTTGTAGTAGCTACCTCCTTTCATTGTAGAGCTTGTGTATGGCTGGGGTACACCAGACTGGATGCTTGGCATTGGTACAAAGACTCACAGTTGTGTAAGGGATTGCCTGATCCATGCAGTCCTGTAGGTGCTGGTAGAAGGCATATGTAAGTGATTCAGTGGCTTGAGTAATGTTTACCACTGGCTCAGGGGCCTTAAAGGAGACCACACTAGTGTTTAGAAGTGTGAAGTCGGCTTTTGAGAAAGCCATATGTATGGTAACTGGCACCACCCACAGCATTGTATGCCAATAGCAGAAGCTATTGTCCAAATAACATATTATCATTTTTATTATTAAATTATTCATTATTATTTATTTAGTTATTTGTTTTAGCTACTTACACTTGAAAATGCCCGGTAAGACCGGGCGAAAGTGCTCGTGATCTACTTGTTTTGGTGGTGTTATTTTGACAATAAAGTGGCGATTCTTTCCTATTGGGACTTCTGAGGATGATTTAAAGCAGTTGCTAACCTGCATCTTTGGATGTACACCATTTGGTTTCAGTTTTGAAAAACCTGGTTTTCGTAGCACTACATAATATGGGTAGTCAAACAGACATCTGCGATTGGGGAACATACAGCAGCAGTCAAAACCACTGGCCAAATGGACACAGTCCAACAAGTTCTACACTTTACATATGCACATTGGTGTCCATTGTAGGACCCCAAAAATTGATCCGTACGCAATATCATCCAGCTGCTACCGTTCCACCCAGAAGAAGCGACAGCCGTGACTACGGCACAGCTAGACATATGCACCACCAGCGTGTTTAAGGTTGATGACAAGTGTCCATGAAATGCAGGACATATGAACAAAAATCCCCAGATTATCGAGTCCATAGAAGTGCGTCCACATCCCAGTCCCGCACACACGAAGGATGTGTAATGGGTACCGTCGAGGGTTGCAGCCATGGGATCGTGGGTATGCAGAAATGGGGCTCGGTGTTGTTTGGCAGATAATCCGTTGTCCCACCCCGTGGGAGGGATGTGGGTATAGCACATGCCTTACTCCCCACTAATAATGCAAAGCATCCACCGGATAATGCTAAATGCAGGTGTGAAATGTGTACAGCCCTATACCAGTGTCAAGTAGGCAATTCCCATGGATGGACAAGCGTACGACCAAGATGGCACCCATAACTGCAAACCTGGTGAAATTACACAGCTGCAGTAAGGCATAACACAGGAAATACAGATAGGGACTACAGTAGACATTCCCCATACAAAGTTAGACCGCCGTGCGAATACCGCGCACAGCACTCAATCTGCCAGCACCAAAATGGGGATCACTCGCTGCCATACTGCGGAACAAATGGGCGACCTGTGGAACACATACTAATGGCACACCAACAACGTCAACTAGGAAGGTCAGTCAAAACCACTGGCCAGATGGACACAGTCCAACAAGTTCTACACTTTACATATGCACATTGGTGTCCATTGTAGGACCCAAAAATTGATCCGTATGGAATATCATACAGCTGTTATCGTTCTACCAGAAGAAGCGACAGCCGTGACTACGGCACAGCTAGACATATGCACCACCAGCGTGTTTAAGGTTGATGACAAGTGTCCATGAAATGCAGGACATATGAACAGAAATCCCCAGAGTTCCGAGTCCATAGAAGTGCGTCCACATCCCAGTCCTGCACACATGAAGGATGTGTAATGGGTACCGTCGAGTGTTGCAGCCATGGGATCCTGGGTATGCAGAAATGGGGCTCGGTGTTGTTTGGCAGATAATCCATTGTCCCGCCCCATGGGAGGGATGTGGGTGTAGCACATGCCTTACTCCCCACTAATAATGCAAAGCATCCACCGGATAATGCTAAATGCAGGAGTGAACTGTGTACAGCCCTATACCAGTGTCCAGTAGGCAATTCCCATGGATGGACAAGCGTACGACTAAAATGGCACCCATAACTGCAAACCTGGTGGAATTACACAGCTGCAGTAAGGCATAACACAGGAAATACAGATAGGGACTACAGTAGACACTCCCCATACAAAGTCAGACCACCGTGCGAATACCGGCGTACACAGCACTCAATCTGCCAGCAAGAAAATGGGGATCACTCGCTTCCATACTGCGGAACAAATGGGCGACCTGTAGAACACATACTAATGGCACACCAACAACGTCAACTAGGAAGGTCATAAGATGGTTAAACTATGGCGTTCCCACTTATAAAGAACATCCTTCAATGAATTCATAGGATCTACATGTTATGGTGGTGTTATTTTGACAATACAGTGGCGGATATTTCCTATTGTGACTTCTGAGGATTATTTAAAGCAGTTGCTAACCTGCATCTTTGCATGTACACCATTTGGTTTCAGTTTTGAAAAACCTGGATTTCGTAGCACTACATAATATGGGCAGTCAAACAGACATCCGCGATTGGGGAACATACAGCAGCAGTCAAAACCACTGGCCAGATGGACACAGTCCAACAAGTTTTACACTTTACATATGCACATTGGTGTCCATTGTAGGACCCAAAAATTGATCCGTACGGAATATCATACAGCTGTTATCGTTCTACCAGAAGAAGCGACAGCCGTGACTACAGCACAGCTAGACATATGCACCACCAGCGTGTTTAAGGTTGATGACAAGTGTCCATGAAATGCAGGACATATGAACAGAAATCCCCAGATTGTCGAGTCCATAGAAGTGCGTCCACATCCCAGTCCCACACACATGAAGGATGTGTAATGGGTACCGTCGAGGGTTGCAGCCATGGGATCCTGGGTATGCAGAAATGGGGCTCGGTGTTGTTTGGCAGATAATCCGTTGTCCCGCCCCGTGGGAGGGATGTGGGTATAGCACATGCCTTACTCCCCACTAATAATGCAAATCATCCACCGGAGAATGCTAAATGCAGGTGTGAAATGTGTACAGCCCTATACCAGTGTCCAGTAGGCAATTCCTATGGATGGACAAGCGTACAACTAAGATGGCACCCATAACTGCAAACCTGGTGGAATTACACAGCTGCAGTAAGGCATAACACAGGAAATACAGATAGGGACTACAGTAGACACTCCCCATACAAAGTCAGACCGCCGTGCGAATACCGGCGTACACAGCACTCAATCTGCCAGCACCAAAATGGGGATCACTCGCGTCCATACTGCGGAACAAATGGGCGACCTGTGGAACACATACTAATGGCACACCAACAACGTCAACTAAGAAGGTCATAGGATGGTTAAACTATGGCGCTCCCACTTATAAAGAACATCCTTCAATGAATTAATAGGATCTACATGTTTTGGTGGTGTTAATTTGACAATACAGTGGTGGATATTTCCTATTGGGACTTCTGAGGATTAGTTAAAGCAGTTGCTAACCTGCATCATTAGATTAACACCATTTGGGTTCATTTTAGAAAAACCTGGTTTTCGTAGCACTACATAATATGGGTAGTCAAACAGACATTCGCGATTGGGGAACATACAGCAGCAGTCAAAATGACTGGCCAGATGGACACAGTCCAACAAGTTCTACACTTTACATATGCACATTGGTGTCCATTGTAGGACCCAAAAATTGATCCATACGGAATACCATCCAGCTGCTATCGTACTACCAGAAGAAGCGACAGCCGTGACTACGGCACAGCTAGACATATGCACCACCAGCATGTTTAAGGTTGATGACAAGTGTCCATGAAATGCAGGACATATGAACAGAAATCCCCAGATTGACGAGTCCATAGCGGTGCGTCCACATCCCAGTCCCGCACACCTGAAGGATGTGTAATGGGTACCGTCGAGGGTTGCAGCCATGGGATCCTGGGTATGAAGAAATGGGGCTTGGTGTTGTTTGGCAGATAATCCGTTGTCCCGCCCCGTGGGAGGGATGTGGGTATAGCACATGCCTTACTCCCCACTAATAATTCAAATCATCCACTGGAGAATGCTAAATGCAGGTGTGAAATGTGTACAGCCCTATACCAGTGTCCAGTAGACAATTCCCATGGATGGACAAGCGTACGACCAAGATGGCACCCATAACTGCAAACCCGGTGGAATTACACAGCTGCAGTAAGGCATAACACAGGAAATACAGATAGGGACTACAGTAGACACTCCCCATGCAAAGTCAGACCGCCGTGCGAATACCGGCGTACACAGCACTCAATCTGCCAGCAACAAAATGGGGATTACTCGCTGCCATACTGCGGAACAAATGGGCGACCTGTGGAACACATACTAATGGCACACCAACAACGTCAACTAGGAAGGTCATAGGATGGTTAAACTATGGCGTTCCCACTTATAAAGAACATCCTTCAATGAATTAATAGGATCTACATGTTTTGGTTGTGTTATTTTGACAATACAGTGGCGGATATTTCCTATAGGGACTTCTGAGGATTAGTTAAAGCAGTTGCTAACCTGCATAATTGGATTTACACCATTTGGGTTCATTTTAGAAAAACCTGGTTTTCGTAGCACTACATAATATGGGTAGTCAAACAGACATCCGCGATTGGGGAACATACAGCAGCAGTCAAAACCACTGGCCAGATGGACCCAGTCCAACAAGTTCTACACTTTACATATGCACATTGGTGTCCGTTGTAGGACCCCAAAAATTGATCCGTATGCAATATCTACCAGCTGCGATCGATAGACCCAGAAGAACTGACAGCCGTGACTACGGCACAGCTAGACATATGCACCACCAGCGTGTTCAAGGTTGATGACAAGTGTCCATGAAATGCAGGACATATGAACAGAAATCCCCAGATTATCGAGTCCATAGAAGTGCGTCCACATCCCAGTCCCACACACATGAAGGATGTGTAATGGGTACTGTCGAGGGTTGCAGCCATGGGATCCTGGGTATGCAGAAATGGGGCTCGGTGTTGTTTGGCAGATAATCCGTTGTCCCGCCCCGTGGGAGGGATGTGGGTATAGCACATGCCTTACTCCCCACTAATAATGCAAAGCATCCACCGGATAATGCTAAATGCAGGTGTGAAATGTGTACAGCCCTATACCAGTGTCCAGTAGGCAATTCCCATGGATGGACAAGCGTACGACCAAGATGGCACCCATAACTGCAAACCCGGTGAAATTACACAGCTGCAGTAAGGTATAACACAGGAAATACAGATAGGGACTACAGTAGACACTCCCCATACAAAGTCAGACCGCCGTGCGAATACCGGCGTACACAGCACTCTATCTGCCAGCACCAAAATGGGGATCACTTGCTGCCATACTGCGGAACAAATGGGCGACCTGTGGAACACATACTAATGGCACACCAACAACGTCAACTAGGAAGGTCATAGGATGGTTAAACTATGGCATTCCCACTTATAAAGAACATCCTTCAATGAATTAATAGGATCTGCATGTTATGGTGGTGTTATTTTGACAATACAGTGGCGGATATTTCCTATTGTGACTTCTGAGGATTATTTAAAGCAGTTGCTAACCTGCATCTTTGGATGTACACCATTTGGTTTCAGTTTTGAAAAACCTGGTTTTCGTAGCACTACATGATATGGGTAGTCAAACAGACATCCGCGATTGGGGAACATACAGCAGCAGTCAAAACCACTGGCCAGATGGACACAGTCCAACAAGTTCTACACTTTACATATGCACATTGGTGTCCATTGTAGGACCCCAAAAATTGAACCCAACGCAATATCTACCAGCTGCGATCGAGTGACCCTGAAGGAGTAACAGCCGTGACTAAGGCACAGCTAGACATATGCACCATCAGCGTGTTTAAGGTTGATGACAAGTGTCCATGAAATGCAGGACATATGAACAGAAATCCCCAGATGGTCGAGTCCATAGAAGTGCGTCCACATCCCAGTCCCGCACACATGAAGGATGTGTAATGGGTACCGTCGAGGGTTGCAGCCATGGGATCCTGGGTATGCAGAAATGGGGCTCGGTGTTGTTTGGCAGATAATCCGTTGTCCCGCCCCGTGGGAGGGATGTGGGTATAGCACATGCCTTACTCCCCACTAATAATGCAAAGCATCCATTGGATAATGCGAAATGCAGGTGTGAAATGTGTACTGCCCTGTACCAGTGTCCAGTAGGCAATTCCCATGGATGGACAAGCGTACGACCAAGATGGCACCCATAACTGCAAACCTGGTGGAATTACACAGCTGCAGTAAGGCATAACACAGGAAATACAGATAGGGACTACAGTAGACACTCCCCATACAAAGTCAGACCGCGTCGGTACCGGCGTACACAGCACTCAATCTGCCAGCACCAAAATGGGGATCACTCACTTCCATACTGCGGAACGAATGGGCGACCTGTGGAACACATACCAATGGCACACTAACAACTTCAGCTAGGAAGGTCATAGGATGGTTAAACTATGGCGTTCCCACTTATAAAGAACATCCTCCAGTGAATTAATAGGATTAATGTCAATTGACCATGGAATACACCTAATCAACATCAAAGAACCGCTGGCACCTTATGGCACACAATCCAAAACACACATAGGTAGATGAAACAGTCAACGTAGACATTGTCCAGGACAGTGCCCAAACGGTATACAAAGGTTCCTTCATAGACAAGTAAGCGCTTTCACCCGTAGGCTCCGTCAGACTTACACATAACATAAAAGCATCCAGGCTTTAAATATCCCTCCTTACACTTTCATTGGTCAATTTCTCAGCAAACAATGAACAATTAACCACAGCATATAAAGCACAGACGCAATGTTAACTACACACACATATATTAACATCTCCAAAAACATCCTATTAAAACATGTATTATATGATATTGTACTATGCCTAATACTCATCAATCAAAGATCTAACAATATATATAGAAGATATGTATATCATATCAATGTAATACAGTGGTAAACAACTGAAAGAGTGGACTAATGTGTGTTAACTGTATATCTGTACATAAACTACATTCCTGTTACATGGGTTTAAGCCACCTGCTTCTCAAAAGAGGCTTCATCAGTGTTTCATCAGTCAGCCCTGGTGTGTGGTCAACTCTCCACCTAATAATCCATCTCAATCCGCATTCTAAAGCATAGTTGATGAGGTCCCCCCTCTGGTATTATAACCTAGCCTTTGTAAAACACTGAATGTAAACGTATGCCTTGTGATGTGCTCATAGCCGGCCGTAGGCATACGCCAATCCTGCGGCTGCCTAAGGCGCCGCACTAGTAGGGCCACCTGTCTAGTAGGTATGTCATGTAGGTACACCAGGATGGGGGCACCATATGCTGTGGTGGTGGGCGCCATGGAGCCCTATAGCCTAGGGCAGCAGTCGATCTAAGGCCGCTGCCATAGGAGGGGTAGTACGGTCTGCAGGTATGTGCAGAAGTGCACATGAAACAGTGGTCTACAAGGATTACCCATAGTGGTGACACCTGCACAGATTGCTATAGCGGGACACACACACGACCATGCATACAGCACAGTTAGACATACACACACCATAAATAGGCAATTATACACAAGGTTTATGGCGTATCGGTACAGTGTCAGTACAGCAAGGATAGCTGTCTGCCACGATATCCAGCAGATGTCTCTAGGGTGTTCTGGAATACGGACGTTGCATGGACAATGAGTGGATATGCATCGTACCACAGTTCTATGTGTCAGCCGTGCAAATATGCGATTCATGGGACAGACAGCTGTCCATGCAAGAGCAGCGCTATGGGCACAACATAGGTATGTAGATATACAAGAGACATACAGGCGGACACATGTGGCAAGGCCGTGAGTGGAGACACAGCACCACCCACCACACCACAGCAGGGTGCACGTGGAGAACACGCACGGAGGTTGCCAACCACAGCAGGCAGACAGGCAGTCCACGAGCTGCGTCTCACCATCCACAAACACAGGGATGGTGGCAGGATATAAGTGTTCTGCGGAAACTCTAAAGCCATACCCTATGAACCCATGCGGCTGGGAGCATAGACACACACACACATCTGGCAGGCATGGTGATTGACCACACCCCCACATACCCAACCGCACAACAGTATGACACAGGTATGACCACCGAACACAGCACCGTCAGAGGCACACGTCCAGGTGGGTGACAACATCCGTAAAGGAATAGCCGCCGATAGCCAAGGTATGTGTTGCCAAGCATCTAAAATAACTACACTCTACTAGGGCAGCTGTGAACACACACACACACACACGGGGAAGGGCCGGGAGTCAACCTCGCCTACCTACATGAACTCACTACAGCATGATGCATTTACAGAATCGCTACCAAGATTACTGAGCACAGCTGTCAGAGGCATACTTCTAGGCGGGTGACATCATCCGTAAGGGAATAGCTGGCAATAGCCAAGGTATGTGTTGCGAAGCGTCTAAAAGCATGTTCATCCGCAGAGGCAGCTGGAAACACACACACACACACCTCACACACCTCACACACACACGGGAAAGGGCCGGGAGTTGAACCTACGCCTACCTACATGTACTCACTACAGCATGATGCATTTACAGAACGCGCTACCGAGATTACTGAGCACAGCGCTGTCAGAGGCATATTTCTAGGTGGGTGACATCATCCGTAAGGGAATAGCTGGCAATAGCCAAGGTATGTGTTGCGAAGCGTCTAAAAGCATGTTCATCCGCAGAGGCAGCTGGAAACACACACACACACACCTCACACACACACACACGGGAAAGGGCCGGGAGTCGAACCTACGCCTACCTACATGTACTCACTACAGCATGATGCATTTACAGAACGCGCTACCGAGATTACTGAGCACAGCACTGTCAGAGGCATACTTCTAGGCGGGTGACATCATCCGTAAGGGAATAGCTGGCAATAGCCAAGGTATGTGTTGCGAAGCGTCTAAAAGCATGTTCATCCGCAGAGGCAGCTGGAAACACACACACACACACCTCACACGGGAAAGGGCCGGGAGTCGAACCTACGCCTACCTACATGTACTCACTACAGCATGATGCATTTACAGAACGCACTACCGAGATTACAGGGCACAGCGCTGTCAGAGGCATACTTCTAGGCGGGTGACATCATCCTTAAGGGAATAGCTGACAATAGCCAAGGTATGTGTTGCGAAGCGTCTAAAAGCATGTTCATCTGCAGAGGCAGCTGGAAACACACACACACACACACACACACACACACACACACACACACACACACCTCACACACACGGGGAAGGGCCGGGAGTCGAACCTACGCCTACCTACATGAACTCACTACAGCATGATGCATTTACAGAACGCGCTACCGAGATTACTGAGCATAGCACTGTCAGAGGCATACTTCTAGGCGGGTGACATCATCCGTAAGGGAATAGCTGGCAATAGCCAAGGTATGTGTTGCGAAGCGTCTAAAAGCATGTTCATCCGCAGAGGCAGCTGGAAACACACACACACACCTCACACACCTCACACACACATGGGAAAGGGCCGGGAGTCGAACCTACGCCTACCTACATGTACTCACTACAGCATGATGCATTTACAGAACGCGCTACCGAGATTACTGAGCACAGCACTGTCAGAGGCATACTTCTAGGCAGGTGACATCATCCGTAAGGGAATAGCTGACAATAGCCAAGGTAGGTGTTGCGAAGCGTCTAAAAGCATGTTCATCTGCAGAGGCAGCTGGAAACACACACACACACACACACACACACACACACACACACACACACACACACACACACCTCACACACACACAGGGAAGGGCCGGGAGTCAAACCTATGCCTACCTACATGAACTCACTACAGCATGATGCATTTACAGAACGCTACCGAGATTACTGAGCACAGCGCTGTCAGAGGCATACTTCTGGGTGGGTGACATCATCCGTAAGGGAATAGCTGACAATAGCTTATGTCACAAGACAAAAAATGTGTAAAATTGGGCTTTTCCCGGGGTGCAGAGTACACATGTACTATCAATGACCCCCGGTTATTTTCCACCCATACCTATCCCGGACATCCCCAAAATACCAGGGCCTGCACAGATATGCACATACTGCAGCTGTCCCCACAGTGAAACAATGCCCGGATATGTCATATGTGATTTCCTGGCTGTGTGCATGGACTGCCCAGGACACATCTAGCCTGTGATGTACCACATGCATAACACGGGCAGGTAAACCCCGGGGGCGGACACGTCTGTGGTATGCACCCCTACAGGGTGAAAGCGGTGTTCACTGGGACACATCCCCTTGTACAGTTTGCCTGTGACAGCTGTGATACCATACCACAGTCCATGTTCCATGTAATCAAAATGTCCCCGTAGCAATGCATACACACATGGAAACAGGGGATACATGTGACATTTTACTGTGCACTGGCCTGCATGGCGGTGTCGGTGTCCTAACACAGTTCAACCCCTCCCACATGCATCCCCATCAGGGGGGCCCGTCATAGGCATAGTAACAGCCCATGGCGGTCTGTGTTTTACACCATGTGTTTAAACACCTGCCCAAATGCATGTGTGCAGGTCCCGGTCGGGGTTTTCCACACCATCCTCCCTGCCATGTGCATACAGTCTGCTATGTCGCCTTTACATGACACCCTGCCATAATGCATCCCCATCAGCCATGGTCATCGACCATATGTCACAGGGCCAAACCCCTACCCCCCCCAAGTGCAAATATTGGAAAGCTCCCTACAGTGGTAGTGCGGGGGATGCACCACATACCGCTCCCGCCTGCACATATCCCATATAGGGGGTGTGGCATTCCAAACACCCAACATGTGTGCAAAATGGGGCCCATGTATGCCACAGATCAGGGGACTATGTGCCACCACACATCACGGGACACCATGGTAAAATTTGTACCTCCCTTTGGGGGTGCATCGATGGGATGGTGCAGTACATGCAACATCATCCTCCAGGAACATGTGTGGTCAACACCATGTCAGTGTGTCAACATTTTTATGTCTGCTGCCTGTTGTGAGGGTGTATGCAGATATAGTGTTGGCGGACACTGACCATACAGGGTGACCATCCCATACTGGTGCTGCATTGTACACCCCCAAATGCCATACCTGTGAGCCTTACTGGCCACCTGTGAAAGATCCCCCCCGTGACAGGGCCCTGGGTGCATTGTCTTGTGAGGGTGCTAACCCACAGACAGGTGTCCCCATCTGTGCACAATGGTGTGTGTGCCATAGGGTGTCGCACCCTTGCGGACATATTCCTGTACCGGAAAGCATCCAACTGCTGCACCCATGCACCACAGCTGACAGGTGACACCCAGTCAGTAGCCAGCACACTCGTGACACCTGCAGAATGTCACCCCTTACTGTGTCATGCCATGTATGTGATGTCTCTGTCCCCCGTAGCCTGTGGCACCGACCACAGGCGCCAGGTGATTTGTGTGGACATGGTCATGTAGTGTAAAAAAGCGTTACACAGTATGGCTCCGTTCGCAGGTTTATGTGTATAACCTCTCTTCTTGCAACCCCGACTGTCTGTTTTTATATCAAAAAGCTCTGCACCTGCCCCCATAGTATTCCTACATAGGTAAAGTACATGTATACTAAATGGAGTACTACACGGGCCCTAGAATCCTTGTGTCCCCACTTCCCTATAGGTGCCTTCTGCCCCGGTTACACAGCAAATGCATTCAGTTCTGGCATGTCAAGGGTCAATTGCTAGCGACCTCTCCTGTTCAGATGGTGAATCTGGGGTCCGGGGCACTGTTACAGGTGCCTCATGGACACGGACAAGCCCCCCTCCCCAATGAACATAATACATGTGACAGATGCAACTATATAGCCAGACAGGGGCTGTGCTCTCTCAAACCATGACCGGCAAAAAACCAAAGGGGGGGAAGGACACCATGCACACCACAAACCCAGGGTCACATGTGACTATCAAATGCTAATCAAACACATGAACACACTAAGACATACCTGGAGGCACTGTTAAAACACCGAACCTAACGAGCCCTCTGAAGCAGACACACAAGCAACTGCCTCCACAAGACATAGGACATGCAACACATAGTTCTCAACGCCAGTGTGCTAAACAGTCAGAGCCCCAAAGGCAACACACACAATGCCAGACCCCTTGTAATGGGTGACCCCCCATTTCGAACCCCCACCCCCCCAGACTGAACAAGGGAATGATCACAGTAGGGCCTCCCGGGCTGGAATCCGCCCATAACACACGCACTCAGGTCACCCCGAAATGTACAGGTATGGGTGGTCATTGCCCATGCTGGTGTAAACGACGGGAGACATACCCCCCTGGGATACATTAAAGGAGACATAGAGGGCCACTCAGATTGTGTAGCCCTGGCCAGCATGCCCCTGACCCTGGGCAGTATCCCACCCTAATCAAGTATGATGCCACTATACTGGTTCCAAGTGGCCCCCTTGATAATGTGCCTGGTTCCCGGTGTCAATCTGGGGATCCAGATTCCTCATACCTGGGATGACATGTTGGCCCGGCCCCCTTCCCCAGGTATGGCTGGCCCTGTCGCCCCTGGTCTTCAAGGGTTTGGCTAAGGCACCTGCCACCCCACAGTGCCCACTGCAGGCAAGGCTGGAATGATAAACCTACCACCCTACACTACAAACCTGGAGAACAGACGGGGTAATACTGCTCAGTGCCAGTGGTCTACCCCCCTGCCCCCTCAAATGCCCTCCTCAGTATGGAGGACATCGATGTCAGTGCTGTGACTGAAATTGATCAGGGCTGCTGAGAGCACCCCAGCACTATCGGGTCATACCCCCATATCGCTTCAGGACCATAACCCGCCCCTAACACAAAAAGGGGGGAGTCTCCATTTCCATGAAGGATACACACACCTGGTTGGCAGAAATGCACGTGCAGCGGGAATATCCAGGTGCAATTAACCATGGGTAGGACTGCCCTACATTTTGGCATGCTACAGACCACCCTCCCTAACCCACGATACCTGCACAGCCTTCCTGAAGACAGTGGTGAGTATGAATGCTCTCACAGCACCGTGATATTGGGTGACATCAACAACCCATACATAGCCCGGGGAACATTACCCAGGACACAACACCCTACACCAAAGGTCCCAGGTGCTCATACAGCTGAACGTAGTGGAACAACCATGCACCATCTCCACAAGGGGGGGACGTATACTAGTAGTGATCATCTCACATGGGGACGACATGCTCCAAAAGGATGTACACCCCTCAATGGTGAGGTCAGACCATATAGTGAACTCACTGGAGACCCCATCCTGCACCCAACCCCGGGCATGGGAGACCACAGTAAAGACCTCTCCACAGTGAACCAAAAGTCATACGACTGGTGTGGTACCCTACAAGGCCTCCATGCCAGTGGTAAACACAGGCCACCAGAAACCCTTACAAATCCCTTTGGGTGAGCACCCCAGGAATGTCTGCAAAGCGATCCTGATAACATCAGGACCTTGTCCACCGGGGCAGGCACATGGTCTGGTGGACCCCAGCCATTGACAAACTGTACAACAAGGTTGAGAGCTAATACATGACAGAGCAATATCAGTACCAGGAAGGCATCACTGATTAATACCGGCGTTAACATCGATCACTCATACAATCACCCAAAGGGCCCCCTGTGGGACTGGTACTGAAAAAGGACACATAAGACAACCATAAGGCCTTCCTTAGCTATGGTAGGAACATGGGTGGAAGCACACAGTTATGCCGGAATTACTCCAGAATGGTAAATGATCACTGAACCCACAGACATTGTCAACAAACCAGCGGACATGTTCCATGCATACATCTCCCCAAGAGGGGCGATCCATCCCACCAGAGTCTAGCCTCCCAAACACCCTGTCCGCCCAGGAGCGAGCTGGTATCTGTTAAGCAGTGAACACACGTTCAATGGGACCAGATGGTGCCCCCGGCTGTGGCTACACAACCTCATTGGGGCCCCTCCCCCGCACAAAGGCTGTTTCATCTTAGCCTTACTAGGGGCTACGCCCCGGATGGATGGCAACTGTGGTCCCACTACACCAGGGTAGTGCTCTTATGGACTAAAACATCCCTGCCCTATCAGCTTGACAAGCCTTGTCTGCAAAGCTGTGGGAGGTCCATACTGGAGCCCATAAAAAAAGACATTGGTGTACAGCAAATACCGGAACATACCCACATGGGCAAAGTCAAGGGCAGATCCTGCCTCCCAAACCTGTTACCTGTTTGGAGGAGTCACTAAGGCCATTGAGGGGGTGCGTGGGTTTGCACAGACTACCATGACCTGGCGGGGTTTTAAACCCACCTCCATGTGGGCATCATAGAAAGGCTCACCAGCATAGATGTGAGACATATGTCCCCGATGGTTTCCAACTAGATGGAGGTCAAACCCCACAGGGTCTGTGTTCCTGGTGCCATGTCAGACTCCAAGCTGGTCAGTGGTGGCCCACAGGGCTCGGTCCTGGGCCCCCCCCTGTTCGGCATGCAACTTTCCATTGTGCAGGCAAACATAGGGGGATTGTGGCAGACAAGGTATGCAGATGACTGCACACCTGCCACCATACTCAACACCCCATCAGACACGGACTTTCCACCGGGGGTCTCATAGAAATGGATAACTGGTGCCAGAGCCATGGCCTGATGCTACATGCCAGGAAGGTATAGACCCCCCCTTTGGGAAAGACATGTTCACCCTTACCATATAGGTGGTAATCCATTAAACATGGTGGACATGATCAGGGACAGGGGTACCAAACCTGTCGGTAACCTCCCCGACACTCACATTGCCAATGTGGTTGGGAAGCATTCCACTGTCCCCACCTGGTCATAAAGGGGATTCACATCCACATCAGGGGGTCATTGTCCCCTGTACTCTTCACACATCAGACCAATGATTGCATACGCCACATTTGGAATGTACCTAACCTGACCCCCCAAAACCACTCGGAAGGACCTCAAATTCCAAAAAGGGATAAAGGTGCTGAGACTTTGTCACATGCTGCCCGACCGGGGACTCCGCTGATACCTTCTCAGCCCGTCGTGAGGTGATCTGTGCCTGACATCCCGGCCATGCCCAACCTGGGTGACATGGACATGTTCCACTTCCTAGGCTCCAAAAAAACACGGGCACAAAAGCAACTGCAGAAACCTCAACACGGACATAAATGGGGGTGCTGGAGGACAGGGTCATCGCCCAGAGACCCCTAAAACCCGGAAAGATTCCCAGCCCATGAAGCAGACCCCCTGACTGATTTGTCCAAGAGTAACCCTGGCGTGTGGATCTGTGATCTGGTATGCCAGGCATCATCTCTGTGTCACTGCTGGACAGAGGGACAGGGACCATGGATGTAGTATCCTCATCCAAAGGGGGTGGTGAAAGCCACACACACTCTGGCTGGGGCCAAAATGCCCAAGGGCACATAGCCTGGTATGTCCCTATGCACCTATGTATTGTGGGGGTCCATGGGTTCGGGTCCTGTGGTATGCTGATATTGCCAGATGTGCCTGCGGGAAACCCCACAGCTGGGGGGACTGATAACAGTGCTCCCAGTAGGAAATCAAGTACACCATATTTGGCATACAGGTTAACAGAACCAACATGGTGCTACACATGTAACCGCCCACATACGTGTACACAGCATGTATGTGCACCTGCACTACATGGTATGTCTGCTGCATGATGTCAGTACACAACCCACCACATACGCACCTGTCACCTGTCATACACAACCACTGCAACATACACACCCCACTAGGGCACAGGTATCACATACACCTCTCACTATCTTTTCCACCCTGTGCATCAGAATATACTTGCATAACCATGCACCGATGGTGTGGATGACAGTGCTGCGGCAGAGGCTTCATCATATGAAAGGGTGATATGTGTGCCGGGGGCATAGGCTGTACCAATGGATGACATCATGTGTGTGTGAAAGGGCCCGGGCATTTACTGGACAAGACTGTGCAGAATGCATGTGGATGTGGTGGAGCCCTACAGTTGTGTCTGCTGTGTGTGGGTATGTGTGTACACAGTACAGCCATCTGTGATGCCTCCCGGGTTTTGGCCCCCAACTGTCAGTGCGGGTTTTATCCCTCACTGTGTCCACCTGTGCCAGGCCCCTGCCTGCCTGGGGTCGCCCCCTACCGGTGGAGGTATGGAGTGGCCTCCCGAGGGCGCCGCTGGAACCGTGTCCACGCTGGGACGGCCAGGGCCACACCCCGTGGCCTGCTGTGTCCTGGTGGGGTTGGTGTAGCACCAGCTGCACTGCTGCTGTTATCGGCACTGTGTGAGTGGGCATGAGGGGGCCCCCGTGACCTGCACTAGGTGGTGTTGCTGGCCTCCCCGGTGTCCTACACCTCCCCCCTACCAGGTGTTCCAGCACAGACAGCTCACGCTGGATTGACATGCCTCGGTCGAGGATTCCAACCATCTCACCAATCGCCTATCCAGAACATGGCCCTGCTGTTGAGCATTGCCAATGACTGGATGTTCTCATTTAGGGAATGGATTAGGGGCCCCTCTGTAGCCTCTGCCCTTCTTGGTTCTGCCATTCAGCCGTGCCTGTCCCGCCATTACAGTCTGGAACATGCCTGGTGATACCAGCTGCTCCCCCTGCGGCAGGTGCATGTCTACCAGAGCTCCTCCTATGAGCAGCACCACCACCCTGTGTGGCACATCACCAGTCATTACACTGGCAACATGGTGTGTCCCCGCCCTTCTGTAGCCACCACACATTCCTGCTCAATGCCAACAGACTCTGACTGTCCTTCCTCTAGGGGCAACGGTGATGTGGTATGTGTGGCATCTGAACCGTGTGCAATAAAGGGGGACATAGGGGGGATGTTAATCAATGGCACAGCTTCTCCCCTGACAACCCTGCCTGTGCCTTATATGGTCATCCCCGCAGTATCTGGGGGGACACTAGCATCAGATGGACCGCAGGGGGGAACCACCCCCCCCTGTGAATAAAAGACATACTGTAAGATACATTACACCCCAGAAAAAAGACACAAAACCCCAAAAAGACACACACACACCCCCCCCGCGACACACACACAAAAAGAACACACACACACAGACACACAGCAGGAACAACATGCAGACCCCCCGCTGGAACACCAACGGGAGACACCCCTTGCAACACATAAAGCAGGTGTTTTTCAGAGGCATGCAGACCACCCCACAGGTATTTTGAATGAAACCCAAAACAGTGGGGCCCCGGGGGGGGGGTTCAGTACACATGGGGGTTTTGGTCATGTATGCATGGGGAAAACGGTGGCATTCCCAAGGGTCCCCCCAGGGCACCACATAAAACCGTCACGTAGTTTTAACGGGTAAAATAGAATGCATTTTAAAAAAGGATGCCCGGCAGGTGGGGTTGGTGTGAGCTGTGTTTAAAACAGGGGGAGTACGGGGCTGTGCCACTGCATGGCAAAGACACAGGTATGTTTCTGTGTGATGTCATGGGCGCATTGCATTGCCATGTTCAACACAGTCATGCTGTTCCACAGCAGAAAATGGTAGACATTGGTGGCACCTCCAGTGGCTGCAGACAGGCATTCCTTTTCTGGTGCCCCTCAGATGTACAGGTGGTCCACTGCTATGAGCACTATGTGGACAAAATGGGTGACTACCCCCAGATGTACTGTGTGGCAACATGCCTGTGGGTATCACCCATGGCCATGTTTGACTGGGTCATGGACAATTGTGTGTGTGGGGTCGTGTACACATCCCCGTGGTGGCCCATGTGACATAACCCCTACTAGTCTGAGGTGTCCCCAATATGCAGACATTGTGGATGTCTGCTATGTCATCATGGGGCATGTCATGGTGTGACAATGTTGCAGACAGAACACCCCTGCATGGGACATGTCATGTGCCATGTCCGGTGCACACAATGCAGGGGCATAGGTCACATTGGTAACACCTGTGTGCTGGCCAGATCACAGCTCACTATGTGGTACTGTGTGCATCCCCAAATGGCATTCCAATGCATACTACACATGCAGCCATTGTAGAACACCTCCACCATTGTATGCATAGCTGACTGCACATATCACACCATGGGTTATTTGGGGTCATGCCGGTGTATACTAACGGTTGTATCTACTGTACAAAGGGTGGGTGTGGGGGGTGCAACCTGTATACCGTGACTGGAGCAGACCCAGGTGTGCATGTCATACCTGGCCCCTTGGGGGAAAATCAAAACACTGTAACATGCCTATTACTAGCAACAGTCTCACCTGAAAAGGACCCATTTCACACCCCCGGAAACCTTTTAGGGGGCCCCAGTATAAAATTATCCATTACTGTAGCCACAGTAAGCACTTGCATGTTTATGTACCTGTGGGGGCGGTTATGCACATGTCTGCAAACAAAGAGCATACTGTGGTATGCAGCTTGTGGGCCCTATACCTGGCATGTGTTGGTACATTATTTGGGGTACTGTGACACCCACACCTACGCCCGTTATCATAAAACATGCAAGACTGACTTACCAGGCAGCTCCAGGCTCTTGGTTGGGAGACACCCACCTCCACGATGGGCGAGTGTTTCTGCATGATGTTCCCCGAGTGTCCCCAGACTGGCCAGGAGCTCCTCCATGTGTGGGTGGGTGCTGGGTTGGTGGCCCCCACCTGTCCCACCTTGTTCTCTGGCGATTGGGGACGCTGTTTGCATGGGATTAGGTCTGTGCAGTGTCGGTGGATCTGCTGGTAGGTGCGGTTGTTGCCACCCCTGTTCACCCTCCTGGCATATCCCCACACCTCCCCCTGCTGTGCCTTTTTGTGGCACATGGCTGAATAGTAGCTGTGGGTTTTCATGGGCAAGGGGATAATCACGTCATCCTCCTGGCAGCTGAAGGCTGGCAGCCGGGCTGGCATTATCTGAAGACATAATGATGGTGACAGGTCACATTTACACTGATGTACTGGCATACTGCTGGACATACATTGCTATGACATTAAACATCTGCACAGTAATCTCTGGGGTGCACAGGGGTGAGGGTTGCCCTCCACCATTAAGCATGGGTATCATATCATATCTGTGTGTCAACTCATCACACTGTAAAACACCATGTTGATGGTAACCTGCTGTGGACATGTGTACCCCCGCACCTGTGTTCATACCAGTTGGCACGTGTCCCAATGTGACACAGTTCTACTGTTCACCTGGATGCTGTGTATATGTCACTAGGCATCAAAGCGCGCCATTATGAAAAATCAGCGGTGGCACTGCACACATACACGGACACCTGCATGCATGTGTTGTGCCATGTACATCTACACAGCACTATCCCGGGGGTTGGACAACCTGCCACGGCTCATCTGTATTGCACATGTGATACACATGGGACATTGTGTAACCATGTGACATTAGCAGGAAAGGTCATGCATAGCATGGACGCCGTTGTTCCCCCAAAACACAGCACCTGTGACACCACAGGGTGCATCAGTGCCACATTACTGCTGTGGGCGGGTTTATAGTGCAAGTGCCATTTGTCCATCGCACCATGTATGACTGTGATAGCAGGGCAGCCTTGCTGGGCAGGGCTGCAAAATGGCAGGGTATGTCACATACATGGCACAGGGATGTGTCCCACCTGGGGGTACTGATATTGGCAGGGTGGCTGTCCATTCCATATGTCATTGCTATGTGTATATGGACATTACACGTCTATCATCATGGTGTGGACAATGGCCTTCTGCGGGGCTGCGCTGCTTGGTGGGGGTATGGTGCATGCAGGTATCGCCCTCCATGCATACATTACCCCTGACAGGTGCTATGTGCTGCGATATTGTTCAACACAGTGCTGTATGTGCCCCACACTGCTATCCGTGCACATGGATGGTTGCCTGGCCTGACATGGGTACCACATATGTCTACATCCAGTGCCTGCTGCCACCCCCCTGTCAGCTGGTGCACCCCACATGCCATCCCTCCACAGGGGGGGTTGGGGCATGGTTTTTAGGGGGCAGGGATGTTCACATAGCAGGGGACTGATGGTTATCCTTGGACCATAAAGTATGATGCACCCCACACACAGCCCATTCAGTATGTTGTTACAAAACTACAGCTATACTGCTAGCCAGGGACATTCCCAGATGTACATAAAAGATGCGTGAACATCTGTCTGTGGCATGGGCTACAAAAAGGTGGGGTTCAACACATAACGTGTTTGAGTGTGGGTGGGAGACCTTCTGTGCACCCACAGTAAGCCTGTTCTACAGTAGCCCAGATGTGCTGTGCACATGTCAATGCTGCACATTGTTTGGTGTCTGTCTGTCCACAGGCCAGTGGTGGGAAAACAGGGTATTAGTGAACATATATGCATGCCACCCTGTACTGCTGTACTGCTAGCCTTTTCAGGTGCTAATGTGTCATGGACATGCACCTTTCCAACAGGGGGGTGGGTTTCCATCCCCTCTCCTCTTGTGGGTTGCTTTATCCAACACCCTCTTTGTATTGTATGTTCAGGCTATGCACCTTTTGTGGGGCATGTGGGCAAAGCACCACTGCGCCCCTTTTCACCCATTGCAGAACATGTCACACAGGTACACTGGCAGCCCCTTCAACAAACACTGTTGTAAAACAAAATATCCTGTGGGACATGGTCATATGTACAGGCATGTCCAACAGTACCACTGCTACCCCCACATGACGGATATGCAGTACATTTGGGGGTCAGCAACTGTCACATTGGGGCAATGTACCTACATGGCCCTGTGGGGATATGTCTGCATCCATGCTATGGCCCCTAGTGACGTTGTACATCGAAAATGTGCAACATACCTCATTGGTGTTCTCATGGGTGCATGTTCAACATTGCATTGTTTGTGTCTGTCCCCGTCATTTTTTACATGGTTTACATATGCCATGGCTTACTTTTGTGATTCCATGTACTTCATTGGGATACCAGCATTATACATTATAAACTTGCCCTCACATAGCCTTCCTAGATGACACTGTTAAACCAGTAGGAGGTGTTCCGATCTGCACATAGGTCACACAGTCACGACACCCATTCTGGGGACAGGGTTCTGACAGCTGTGGATGGGTGTGATTTTCGACAACCATGACTGCTGGTGGTCCCTCTGGATGGGTAACATTCCAAAACACACCTACCTTCACGTTAAAAACATCATCCACAACAATGGACATTCCTGCCAGAACAATTTTGCAGTATGTCTGTATGACCACCCGGCACCACTGGTGGCCCCCCGCATGGGCCCAAAAGCACCAGTGTATATCCCGTGGGAAACCCTGGGTTACACCATTTACAAAACACCCCCAGATGACCCTGTTGTGGATCACAGTGCAGTTCCCCCATCATGTTACACTAGGCATCATGCACTGATATGTTGTGGGGCGGTGTGCAACTCAACATATGCACACATGACACATCACCTGGTACAACATGTCTGTCATACAACATGTTATTGTGACCCCCTGTGATGGCATTATACACCCTGTCTGGGACATGTGATGGCTCACCGGTATATTCACCATCTGGGTGTGTGTCTAGCCAAATGTACAGTAGGCAGTGGTCTGAACACAGGGACACTGTACATTGACCTACTCTGTCACTGCAACTGTTGACTATGCTCATACTGTACTTATACAGGCATGTGGTATCTGACCACTATGACAGTCCTGGTCGACCCCACTGCTGTGGCCCCATGACCTCGGACATCTGCCTGGGGTGTGGAGCACACATGTTTTTCACATGCTTTTACTGCCTCTGTGGGGGGTCACATTTACTGTCTCCAGCAGGGCTGTAACAGGCAGGCACAGCATGGGGTCATTTGGGGCAATGCTTGCACTTTTCCCCTGTGCTGCACACAAGCAAGGCACACACACTAGTGCACTCACATTTATCTGCAGTGCCTGGGACCTGCCTCCATGCTCTGCACAGCACACCTGCAAGTACAGATTGTAAAAGATCATACCTCCCAGGCACATACCTGGACTGCCCCACACAGGTGGGGGATCCCACATCACACAATGTTTTGCACACATACTGGATATTTGCAGAACACAATGCATCATAGGTGCTCCATGTTCAGATACCCATGTTTGTGACCGCTAGACACATTGTAACCAAAAAGAGCTTACACTGTACACCACAGGTTACATTTTCTGTGTTGTCATACTGTACATTGGGGCCCCAGACAGCTGCTACTGCCATGTGCTGACAGCAACCCACACTTCCCTTTTGGAAACCCCTGTACCCCCACATGCTTGAGGCATGCACTCCACCTAGCTGGGTGACACAAAACAACACATACCATACCTAAAACCCTCAGCATGCAAACCCCCATGTGTCTGGTGTGTTAAACCTGGGTTATCCTCCCTTTGGTAGATGAACATATATGCTTCCCCCGCTATCCACACCCTGGAAAAACCCATAGCAGCATACATGGTACATGTGTTCTAAACCAGTACTACCACGTCTGCTGACAGGGGGTTTTTAATGGCATGGCACCCCCAGATGGACAGTGTACATCTATGCTGACACATATCACAGTGCACTTCCCTAGCTTTTGCAATGGTAGGGACCATGCTATTCCCCACAGAGACATGGGGTACTGGCCTTTTCACAGACGCCACGGTGGTTTCCTGTTCCATGCCCTCTGCTGTATGGGCACATGTGCAGGCTGTTCGGGGGTATATATTCACATGTGTGGGGGGCATCACTTGACAGCCATGGTGGGTCCTCGTGGTCCATCACATGCTCCAAGGCTAGCTACCTACACGACTGCCCACATTGCAGTGTGGGTCCTCAGGCAGTGTGGTGGTATGTCTGTGTTGTTTGGCTACATCCACATTCAAAGTCGCAAAAGTCACCCAGGCATTGCAGACGGGGATAATGTTGGCAACATGCCAGGCAATGGTGTACCTACCAACAATAAAACTCTCACTCACTACAGGGTTTTCAATCCATACATGGACATTGTAGTGTCCTGTGGAAAATACATGGGATTTCCATGCACATTATGTCCTAAGACACTGTCCCAATGTCACCTTCATCTCCTAGCTGTTATGTCCCCCCAACCTGTTTGGTATGTGTCTCCACACCCGCCCACTGAATTCACTGCTAGCCTGTTGTCGGACATTGTGTACCTTGACCGCACACTGCATCTATCGCACTACACATGGGTGGCACTGCATTTCACGTGTGGGACTGCATTTTACACCCATGACTGGACCATTCTGTATGGCACTGGGGGACATCCTCCCGCGTGCTTCACGCACTCACTGATGACCTCCATGCCTTTACTGGCACCCTTGTTGGGCTTCTTTTGCCACAGCAACATCCCCATTACCTGTCATACCATTGCATGGGTGGTTGGTGTGGTACAGAGGGCAACAGATCACACATTGTCCTCACATTGCCCTTCAGCACCATTCCACGTTCTGGTATTGGCAATGTACACATCCACCTGCACATCATACCCTGTGTCTCAGGATGTTAGGCTATATGACTCCTGGACAGGACACATAGTGGTGCAAGCATATCATGCTACCTACTACATGTCAGGTACATATGGCATTACACAGTCCTCAGTCATGGGGCCCCTCATGTTCACTATTTGCTTACATACACAAAATGCTGTCCGGGACTGTCCATGCCTAGATATCCCACATCTACATACCTGGCACCATTATAGCTCCACCAGCTCATACTGATAACAACCGTTATTTGACATAGTATCCCCTACTGCGTGGCAGACACATCATGTGGGTGTCATGGCATCAGGATGCATGACACATGGTGCATGCACATCACCTTTGCATAGCAACATTCATCCACTGAGTATCACATGGATACTGTCCCCGTACATGCATATCAAATTGTACATGGTTGCTGTACACACAATGCCCCCATGGGGCTGTGGTTACCTATTCCACTGTGGCATGGGTACACATCTGCAGGGGGCCCCACCTATCTGTACTGTGTGTGATGCTGGTACATAGGTAGCCATTGTACCTTTGGGATAAAACATCTAACCCCGGGGAGGGGTTTCAATACCACATTTTGGTGTACCTTCCACAATGGCTACGACTTTAACACAGCATTGTCATGCCATGATGTGCCAGGCTCAGACAGTTTACATATTCCAGATGGAAAACACATCTGTACATCTGCCCCCTACACAGGGGTTTCTTCTGACATGGACCATGTCCTCCATTACTTTATGCATTGTACCCATGGCAATTGCAGTGGGCAGTGTGAACGGACCACTCATGGATATTTCACACATTCCATTGCATGGGCTGGGCTTCTGTGTTACTTGATGAAATCGGAACTGAAAGAGAAGGTAATGGAGCTGATATGACAGAATGGAGGTATGTTTGCTCCAAAACCACTGTTGCATAGACAAACACCAGGGAAGGAGCTAATTATGGTGAAGGAGGACCAACCCAATCTGCCTTAGATGTAGAGGGGAATTGGTGTTTGGGAATTGGACAATACCAGAATCCATCTAAGTCTTAAGAATGGACCTCATTTTGGGCACCCTGTCTGCTTCAGGTGTACTCTTGAAGGACTTAAAGGAACTTACAGAACCTGCTGAAAGAGGTTTTAGAGGAATGAATCAGGATAGTTCCCTTTCTGATGAGTGTCTGCTCATAAACAAAGGAGGGGACTTGTCTCTAATAACAACAGTCTCTAAAGAAGACTTAGCTGTTGCAGTCAGTGTGGAAGGGAGAAAGCAGTCCTTTTCAGAGGACCATGGAACTTCCAGATCCAGGGAAGAATGAAAATCCTGTACCTTACTTTTTTCTGAATCCTTATTTTTGTTCCTTTTCATAGGTTCAAGGGTACTTACTAGGATATTTTTCTGTAAAGATCTTTAGAAGCCTAACTATACAGTTCCATGAAGTTCTTAGCTCTTACACTTTTAAGTATAAATATCCAGAGAAGAGAAGAGCACTTAGATGTTGCCCTCATCCAAGAAAAACAAGAATGCTAAACCAGCAGTGAATTTGTGGTTAACCATTCATTCTTTCAGATTACATTTGAATAGTGTAAGAGGCATACTTTGGTTTATAGGTTCATAGGTAAGTACTAGATTAGCTGTCCTTGCAGGCCATTTTAAGCCTAGCCAATTTCCCTTTTCCTGCTCGAGTTAACCTATCTTATTTGGTTAGGGATTAGCCTTACCCATCCCATGTTCAATAATTCTATATTACCCGCAGTGTAAAAAACTGGGATCATACCATAGATAATTATGTGGAAAGGAAGAAGATTCCAAAAAAGTGGTATTCTCTGTGGTACATCTCTATCCCTCAAACATGTTCTATTAATGTTACAAAAGAGATTTAGTTCTCTTGACTAGGTGTGTATATTCCATTGGTCTAGCAAATTTGCAGTAGATGTGACAAGATAGGATCTGCTGAGGCTCTTTATGTAAGCAGAGATCACCCCTCAGTAGCCTGTATAGCACTGAGATGATGGACAAAGCTTTGAAATGGTCTGGTATGAGAAAGGACCTCTTAGAGGATCTTGGTGTCCTCTGGTGAGTTTGATCACATCCTGGTCCTGGATGTCATATCCTTAGTAATAATCTGTGCAATGAAAAATCACTTTCATGCAATAGTAGATACAAGGTAACTGATGGACAGTTCATTGTCTACATAGATTCCCAGACCTATAATAACTTGATCAATTTTCAGGGGTGTGCTGTCTATGTGATAGTTACAAGGGACAGATCAATTTTCAGGGGTGTGCTGTCTATGTGATAGTTACAAGGGACATTTTGCTTGTGAAAGATACTCATATACATTTCTTGGCATAAGTTTCAGTTCATGGCTTTTACACCAGCTATTGGTATGAGAAAGGACCTCTTAGAGGATCTTGGTGTCCTCTGGTGAGTTTATAAGGGCACTAAGTTTACAGTCATCTGAAAACTTGGTCAGCCATAAACCCTTAATGGTACTTTTGACCTCCAAGAAGTAAATTCCAAAGTGGAGTGGCCCAAGGACTGAACTCTAGGGTATACCACTAGTAACATGTCTTTTGGAGAGCAGCCCATCCTAATTTCATAGGTTCTATTTATTAGCCAGCTTGCTATCCATTGAGTTACATAAGGATTAATACTTAGCTGGGATAGTTTATCTATGCTACATACATGTGGGATGGTGTCAAATGCCTTTGTGAGGAATAGATATGCAGTGTGTGCTAACCTACCCTCATCTACTGCTTCAGTAACCTTCTTGAAGAAGTCAACTAAGTTAAGCAGGCAGGATCTGTCCTTAACAATCTCAACTACTTGGGTTGAGAGTTTGAAGATTATCTATGCTTTTATTTAATAATTACATAATTATCCTGTCCACAGTCTTACAGACGAGAGTGGTCAGACTTATGTGTCTGTAATTTCCCAGGTCCACTGACGCCCCACCTTTGAGCAAGGGAATGATATTCACTGTCCTCCATTCATCTGGCACAAAGCCTGTTTGGAGTCTGTCATTGAATAACCTCTGTAGGGGGTCTGATATTTTTTTTCAGGCTAGCCAATAAGCAGCCTGGTATGCTATGCCGCCCCAGAGAAGCAGTGTTCTTAGCTTTGGATAGTGCCTTAAGGATTTGTTCATGGGAGATTGGTGGTGTATATGTGGATAACTTAGACCACTGGATGGGAAATTGGAAATTCACCCCTGGTGTGCCACCTATGTCTCTGATGGACAGAAGCAGCCAGTAAATCATGTCACAATCAAATATCACCTTATATATATATATATATATATATATATATATATATATATATATATATATATATATATATATATATATAAATATATGTGTGTGTCTGTGTGTCTGTATATATATATATATATATATATATATATATATATATATATATATGTGTGTGTGTGTGTGTGTGTGTGTGTCTTAAAACATAAAACTTTTGGGTTACATTTGGGTTATACAGCTAGGCTTATAAAGGCCCTAGTGGTCATTAGCCTAGTATATACCTATGAACCTATGAGAGAGGGTGAAGTTTGAGTTAAATTTATCTGCTAGTAAATTGGCTATGTCCTCTGGGTCAGAGTATGTGATATCATTTACTATTAACTTTTGTACAATGCTGGGCATTATTTCTAAGGTTTTCAACATGATTAAAGGCTTGGAGTTGTCTTTTGTCAAGCAGTGTATACCTTTAGGGCTGTAAGTATCTGGATTTCCCTGATATGTTTAACAGAACTTTTTTTTTTTTTTTTGCATCTTTAGAATTACATTTACTTCTATTTAAAAAAAAAAGATATATATATATATATATATATATATATATATATATATATATATATATATAAAATAGAGCCTGCTTTGGATTCCATCATAGGATTTATTTTGAATTTGACACTGCATTTACTTCAGAGTGGAAAAAAAAACAGCTATTCACATGTACACAGAATTTGGCAGTAAAGGATTCCAAACAGGCAATGGGGTCATTGAGTTGGAACAGGATGCTAAATTTAGCCAGTTCATCACTCAGTTTCAGTAGATCAGCTTTGGCATAATCTCTGAATACAGCGGTACTGGAGGATGCTTCTGGCTTCAGTTTTAAGGTGAATGTGATATATTTGTGGTCCAATGTGACCATGTAATGAATTACAATTAGTACGGAGCAGAGTGTCCCACATTGGTGAGGATCAAGCTCAGGATTTTATTGCCTATGGTTGGGGTGTGGACTAACTGGTCCAGAGAGATATGGGCTGAAGTGGACATAGATGGAGTCCTATAGTTAATTATTATGTATTTTGAGGTCTTGTTAATGTAAAGGTTGTCATGAAGGAGTTCCAGATTGTTATCTTGTTTAACAAGTTTGGAAGTGAAGTGTATTTTTACAAACCTGAAGACAACACCACCTTTAGTGTCTTCACCTAGCACAGCGGGCCTGAATGTGTGGTATGCAATGGAACCCTGCAGTGATGGGATGCTCTTAATGGTCTTGAACCAGGTATCTGTAACAATGCATATATCAACGTTTTCCAGTTTAAGGACAGCTTGTAAGGAGTGGAGTTTTTTGTTAAGGCTCCTAGCACTGAGCAGCAAAACGTTTATGTTATCAGGATTCTGGTTTCTTATGCTGGAAGCTTTTGAAAATTGACATTGTCTATAAAAGGAACTATCAGTTAGGATTGTTTACATTTTCCTCCCAGGATGATATATATTAAAATCCCCTTTGAATGACACCAGAAGCTAAGCCAATTGCTAAAGTCAATAATATTTTGTTCATACTGGCATTGTTCTTGGTAATAGTAAAATGCTACTCATGGCTAGGTTCATACCTTCCTCAGACACATATTCCAAGAGCTCCATCATGCCTCGTAGTCCCAGGAGGCATGTCTCAAGTTATTTACACCCACATGTACTATGACTGTGTCATATGTGTACTTGTGATGCAAGTAAGTGCCTGTGTGATGTGGCAGTTCCTGGCATCTGATAAGCATCTGACTGTGACAAGCTTTGTACAGCCTGGTGAGTGGTGCATCAGTGTGTATTACAATAGAGTCTCCTACTAGGATGTTGGATTGTGTGGATTGTGTGGAGGTTTGACTTATCCGCTTTTGAATTGAGACACTGTAACTCTTTAATGTATGTTGAACAGTGCGTGCTGTCTGTGTTGTGTTTGTTTGTGAGTTGCTGAGGGTACTTGTTTCTTAGGTTAAATTTAGGAGGCCTTAGTGGTTTAGGTAAGGTATCTTTAAGAATCTCAACATATGTATGTCTACGTGTTTGGTCTGATCTGTATGTGATAGGTTTAATGTGGTGTCTTGTGGTACTAACAACCTGCTTGTTATTTGTAGTGTCTTCATGTGAGATATTTGCCTCCAGTAGCATTAAATAACTGCATCTCTCAACATAGTGTCAGGCTGTTGAAGTAGTACATGGTTGTCAATAAACATGAGACAACTACTACGTTATCTCATAATACCAATTTCAACCAAGTTAACTACAGAAACAGGTCTCAGCACAGCTCTATACAGCTAAAAACCAAAGATCCATAGCTTCTTCTCTTACCACAAACAAAAGAGTAGCATTAATTCCAAGCTGCTTCCTGAGAAGTAGCATTAACCCAGATATGGTTGTGTTCAATACTCTTGCTATAGTCTTCTCTTGGTTGATACCATGGCTAGAATCTGCAGCAGATGGATGCAACAGACAGTGAAGCTTCACAAAGGCCTTGAAGTTCTCACCAAAGTGGCAAACAAACCACTCAGTGAAGTCCTGTATACACTACCCAATCAGAGACCAACAGGAATCAATGCCCCTCTGCTCCTTTTCTCACTAGAAACAAAAAGGCTTTCCAGCAACTGGAAATCTCTAGGATGGCTATGAAATAATGTCCCTATGCTCCTTCTCTCACCAGGAGTAAGACAGAAACACTATTATTAAGCAATTGCTAGGTTTTAAGAGTCTAAAGCCTTTCCAGTTTGATCTTTCAGTGCCCAGTAGAATGAGCAGATGAGATGAGACTGGGAGGTGCTTCCAAAATAAAATTTACAGTAAAGGTGAGCAGCTCAAAAGCCACCAGGTTTAAAAGCACAGCAGGAACTGAGCAGATGTGAGAAAAATCCAGTGCATTCACACGTCAACAGTAGTCTCACAATACTTGCAGCTAATTAATAAATGATATTTCTCAGCTTATCCCCTAATTAGCTAGACTTCATTTTGTTACAGTGAGAGAATGGAGAATGATATTTTTCTAATTGTTCCAAGTCAAGAACTGCTAAAACTCCTAGAAAAAAACATTAAGGTAAAACAAAATTTAAAATAAAATAAGCCATAAGACAATAAGAGCAAAACTAAACAAAACTAAAATAAAAATAGTAGAAGCATCCAGACCTTAAATAAGAAACCCGGTGCAGTCACACACCAGCAGTAGTCTCACAGCACTACAGCTTTTTTTTTTCTTTTCATTTTCACTCTCTTTACCATTTTTCTTTTCATCTTTCTGAATATCAGGTAGCAAAAGGCCTTTTACTATTAATTTGTTGTGCCAATCTGCAAGGGATCTGCATCCGAAATACTTACAAATCTCACAGGGAATATCAAAGCGGTCAGGACCCAAGCAAACAACACAGGAATCATGCAGGTCCTGGGGTGGGATCATATACCCACATTTCACACTTTTAAAAACTTTTCTCCATAACACTGTATAAAACAGTATAGGATAGTAATCACCAAAAGCTACAAAAAGGAAGAAACTGTTATCCAAGGATAAAAAGGAACAAATTTCACAAACTCCCTCCTTAGCCTCAACAAGCAAATTAGATCACTAGTGAAAACCTCCAAAGCCAATTTTGAATCAAAACTAGCCTCAGAAACAAAGGGAAACCACAAAGCTTTCTTCAGTTACATCAGGAACCTCCATGCCAGAGCCCAGGTTTGTTCCGAATTAGTACTTAACAGTATCACTTACATTTATCCTGCTGACTTAGCCAACCTGCTAGAAGATAGGTTCAGCACAAACTTCACCCCCTGCCCCCCAAAGGCCCTTTTAACATCCCTAATACTTGTCCTGCACTTCACATCTCCATAGATCAAGTATTAAAGGCCCTATCCAAGGCAAAGAACACAGCTTCCATGGGGCCTGATAGTATCCCAGGCTATATTCTGCACCATCTCCAGCAAGAACTGACTTTGCCATTGAGCACCCTATTCAACCACAGGCTAAGTACAGTCTTCATTCCAGCAGAGGGGAGAACTGCCATTGTCATCCCCTTGTACAAAGGTGGTGTCACTACTGACCTGGAAACTACTGCCCCATTAGCTTGACAAGTCTGATCTGTAAAGCCATGGAGCATATTATTATGGATCTCATAAACAAGGACATAGGCAATCTCAAAGCACTTGACCCCACCCAGTTCGGATTCATCAAGGGCAGATCTTGCCTGTTGAACCTGGTTGACATCTTTGAGACTGTCACCAAGGTCCTGGATGAAGGAAAGTCAGTATATAAAACTTACCTTCACTTGGCCAAGGCCTATGACTCAATACCCCATTTGGGCATCATCGAAAAGCTAACACAACTTGGCGTAAATCCCTATCTTATCAGGTGAGTGGCCAACTGGCTCATTGACAAGATCCTCAAGGTCAAATTAGGCTCATCCACCTCTGATAGCAGACCTGCCACTAGTGGAGTTCCCCAATGATCTGTCCTGGGACCACTACTGTTTGGCATCTACTTCTCAGAGGTCAAGGCAAAGACAAAAGGCCTGTGGCTGACCATGTTTGCGGAAGACTGTAAGTTGAGTGCTGTCACTGACTCCCCAGACGATGTTAACATACTGCAAGAGGGTCTCACAGCAACTAATGACTGGTGCCAAAGTCATAGCCTCAAGCTAACCGCAAAAAAATGTACAATCATACCATTTGGCAAAAACATGGTGCCCACTGATTACCACATCAACAACAACCCCCTAAACACACAAACTGTGGTGAGACCTGGGTACTCAGGTTGATACCAATCTCACATTTGACCGTCATGTAGCGAAAGTGGTCAGAAAAGCCTTTTACAAGGTTCACCTAATTTGAAGGATACCTCTCTATACTCCTCCTTCATTAGACCAATAATTGAGTATAATGCCCTGTTTGGTATGTACCTCTCCAAACTGGAAAGGTCAAAGAAATACTTCACAAAGAGAATCCATGGCCTCCAACACCTGTGCGGACAGGCTCAAATCACTATCACTCTATCAGTGTTGTACAGATTGCTCAGAGGTGATCTGTGTCTCACCTACAAGGCAATCTTGGACCCTGCCCTACTAGAAATGCTCCATATCTGTAAGTCTAACTCCTCACACATCACCCACTCGAAAAACCTGAATCTAATATGCAACATAAACAAAACCTGCTAGAGAGACAGGTTTGTATCCCAGAGGCTGCCCTGTCTCTGGAACAGACTTCCCATACATGTCAAACAGCGTACCTTGCTGACCCTCTTCAAGCGCAACCTTGATGAGTGAATGGGAAACCACAAATTTGTCCCGGGGATAAACTTTGTAAGGGCCTCAGGACCATTAGCCTAGTAACCTCCTATGATTCCAATCCAATACAAACAAGAACTGTATTAAAACAGAAGAAGCATGTAGGTTAACAACAATAATAATAACTTTTTTTACAGTCAGAGAGAATAGAGAGGATAGGCAGCCACCTAAGCATCAAGAGGACTCAAGGCTAAAAAATTGCTAAAGACTGATTCAAATGAGACACAGGTTGTACTTAATTAAGGTTTTTGTATAGAAGGCTGAGTTAAATAATAAAAATAAAGCACTTAGCTGCATGATGCTTGATTGTTCCAATGGCTGCAAATGAGATCTGAGGCTAACTGGGGAGCAAAGCAGAGCATTATGGGAGGGAAATGTTTAGCAGCTCAAGGCAGAGAGCACTGGCAAATGGCTAGATCTGGCAGGCAGCACCAATCCCAGGAGTCAGCTTGGAAGGATGGATGGATGAAATATGATCACACATTACCATCCAGATCCTGAATTGCAAAAGTGGACATACTGAATGCAGTAAAAATAATATAAATAACAGGTAAAAATCATGCTACAGAATATTAATTAAATATCACTATTTGTGCAAAATGGGTGTTACACCCCCTTATATGCTTTCAGATTGCACACAATATTACCACTTATGAAATAAATGCCCCCTTATTGACTGTCAAACTGCAAATAAAATTAGCATTCTTATAAGAATATTGCTGATTTGAGTCTATCTCTCAGCCTGTTAATGCAATAATCCATGGCAAAGCCAAAGAATAAGAAAAAGCATAAGGAAAACCAGGGGCATTTTAGATAAAGCCTGCCCCCAATTTTGGGCTTATGTCCTCCCGTTATTTTTGGTTTTGTCCAGAATATTATTCTGATTCACTTGCATACCTCTCACCTTCTTAGCACAAGAAATCTGGAAAAAGAAAAAAATAACGAAGAGACAGCAGCCTAAAAATAGGGACAAATATTAAATATTACTCTTATAAACTTAAAAAGTTGCTAGAATAAAAGGTTTTGTGATACCATGCACTTTCTGAAGGATAAGAAGTCTGAAACTCAAATATCTGCCATTATTTAGTGAATTTAGCCCTCACAGATTTTATGAAGGACAGACTAAAAATATGAGGCAAAAATCTGGACTGTTGAAAGGTATGAAAATGAACAGAGCACCAAATGTTGCACCAACATTCATTTCCAAAACAATTAAGCATAAAAGTCTTAAGGTATAGCAATCATACCTCTCAGCCTGTATGAACAAGAAATTTGGACAAAACCAAAAATAATGGGGAGAAATAAAGGTCCACAAATAGGGACACTTTTTAAATATTGTTCTCATAAAGTTTGAAAGTTGATCCGAAAGTCAAACGTCTGTTGTTATTTAATATCAATCATTCCTCTGTGATTTGCCAGAAAACCACATATTTTATGAGGGACAGACCAAAAATAATAGGTAAAAATCTGGATAGTCGAGAGGTATGATGGCATTAATGACTGTAATCCTCGCTGATTTACAATAAAAAAATCAAAAATTTTACAAAGAAAACGGCAAAAATAGACAAATAATGGGCAGTTCTGGGAGATATGGGTGAATGATACAGCAGCGTGTATTAAAAGAAGGGTCATTAGCTCAGGTGTATAAATTAAAACACAAAATGCTACGGCAATCAGCGGCTCTATAAAAACCTCTTTGTGTACTGGTTTGGCTGGTGTTAGCCAATTTAGGTCTACACCATATTCCATGATAGTCTGCGCTTTTCCCACTGACTGATTCTTTTATTTTTTTTTCAAACTGATACAAAAGGTGAGGACATACCTCTCAAGTGTACCTCATTATGAGGAACGTACCTCATTTGGGGTCTTAAAAAGTTCATGTTCCTCGAAGTTCCTCAAAGTTCCACATTGAAACAGTCTGTCACACATTCAGTGTTAGGAATTTTTTTTAAGTGAAATGCATGGTAAATATAAATTAATCATATTAATTCATTAAAGGATCTTCTTTATAAGTAAAACCAGCACATTTTAACCATCCTATGACCTTCCCTAGTTGAAGTTGCTAGTAAGCCATTAGTATGTGTCCCACATTTTGCCCATTTGTTCCACATTATGAAGGCGAGTGTTCCTCATTTTGGAAATGGAAGGTTGAGAGCTATGGGTGAGGAAGTAAAATTGCCCAACACCTCTCCAAACTGTACCTCATTACGAGGAACGTTTCTCATACTAACACTCTCACACATTTAGTGTTACGAGTAATTAACTAATAGCCGAATCGTATAAATTCGTAAAAAGTATAAAATAACTAAACATTTTAACCATCATATATGTTTCCTAGTTAAAGTTGTTAGTAATTTATCTATAAACATATTATGACAGTGTTACAATTTTTGGCAATTGAAGGCTGAGCTGTAAGTTCCTCGGCAATTATCGTATTCTTTAGGACTAATGTCACAACACTAAAAAATGAAACCCAGCAACAATGTGCATCTACAATTCTTGCACCGATACCCAAAATATGTAGCATAGCCTTCCAAGGGATGTAGAACAAATGGGCAAAGTGTGGAACACATACCAACATCTTCAGCTAGGAAGATCACAAGATAGTTACTCCATGCATTAAAATAATGTTTAGCAAGTATAAATAATAGTCGGTAGCATTTATTACGGATATTAATTGAATTATTTTTAACAGTGAAAGTGTGACAGGCCCTTTCAATGTGGAGCAATGAGGAACGTTCCTCGTAATGAGAGAGGTACGTAAATGACTACTCAATATATGTTTACTATAGAACTAAAATTCTTTAATATAATTTCCTTCGCCTTACTAAGACGCGTCGCTGTAAGTACTGACAAGTCAAGTACAACTTGCCTATGAACCTGACAAGGAAATAGATTTCCCTCAAAACGTCTGTCAATATCTAGTCAAAAATAAATATGTAGGAACAAGTACGTTAAGCTGCAGTTGCACTACGGAGTTTTTATGTAGTGCGATGCTCACAGATGACAGGGTGTTGATCAATGACCTACCGTAACTATTAGTTGTGAAGTACAGGTAGCTAGATTCCAAAATAGTCATTTTTAAATTATAATGAACTAGTTGGAAATAATCTGTCACTCAGGTAAGATGAGTTTTTATGTATTGGGTGGTTAGGGACGCTTGGAGTATTTGTAGATGGACGATCTTATATATTTTTAACTATTCCTTAAGAAATAATGTAAGATGAATTGCGCTTTCGATTTCTATTATGTGGCATGTGTTAAAAATATCATTAGTTTTCAGACGCATGCCGTTGTTGTCAGCAGTCAGTTCTTTAAAATCAGGTTAGTATTGTTATTGTTACGGGTGCAGACCCCACAGGCCAGTTGTCCTCAAACTCTGTTAAGACCTGTTTGGGGGGATAGATTTCAAGAACTGTGGAACAAGTGTGCACACTTTCGTATTCATAGCACTGTGGCTTGGCGAAAGCAGTAATTGGCATGATGTTTTGAACTTGTAAACCGTGGAAGGAGAAAACTAGCAGCAAGAATTGTTTTAGGAAACCTAAGTTAATGTGAGTAAGCTCGAAGCATAGGCTGTTACTTGTTGGTCTTCTGAAAATTTGACACGTGGTTTGCATAGAGAAGATAAACAAGGTTACTTATCTAATGGTAGAGAGACAAATACAAAGTACATTTCATGGAGAATCCAAGTAAACACGTTGAAAATATATCACAGCATAAATGAGGCATCAAGAGAGAAAGAGCAGTATAAAACGGGATGTATACGTACTCAATCTGGTTGTCAGTAAAAAGGTGGTCTTCCTGCTTCGTTTGCTACGTTCACAACTATTGAAGATCAACATAATTTAATTTACTTGGGAGATAGTATTTTTGTAGTACAGAAACTTGCATTGTGGAATTACTGTCTCCAGTGTTGCTATTACTATTTTACATTTCTCTTAACCTCTTAATGCACATCATAAATAAGACGTTAAGAGGGACAGGACCGTATGGACATGCGGTATTCGTGCACAGTTACTATACATTTCATGTGGAACACTTAAACGTTTTAAACACTTTCGATTTGAAGTGTTTAAGTTACACTTAGCAAAGTACATAATTTTGGATTATACACCTGTAGCAGAAATTGATTTTTTTCACAACAATTTATATAATATAGGCAATGCACACTAAACTGCTTGTTCCTACTGTAGTATATTGGCCTGCAGTAGCCACACTCGTGTATTTTTTATGTCTGAATATCTGTAAAACTTAGTTAATGATCAAGTTGCTTTTGGTTGAACCCTACAAAGAAGCATTTGTCTAATGCATAAAATATGTTGACCTGCTTTGGAATCTTCAGATTACTGTTTGCGTCTTTCGGCTTTTCTTGGTTAGGGGTCGCCACAGCGGAACTCCGGTCCGCTAATGATTGGCAGTTGATTTTTACTACCGACTTGCCAGGCCTGACGCACAACCTTCAACGAAGGTACGCCCATTCACGCGTGTCTCCACGCAGAAGACGCTCTAGCTGAGAATCGACCCTGGCAGTGGCGACAACGTTACCAGAGCACCACCACCACAAATCTTCAGATTACTGTATGGCGTTAAATTTGCAGCCTAGAACATACATGTAGTGAATTTCATCCTTGAAGCAAATTGTATTGTTCTTGGCATGTTTTGTAACGTTTTTAAAAGTTTAGCATTTTTCTTTTTTTGTATAAGAATATGTATATTCTACTTTGGATTATATGTTTTCCACCAAATTAGAAAGGTATCGCCAAGTGTGTGTAGGTTTCTTTTTCAGCTGTAAGCTGTTTTATGAACATTATTGGAAGACAGTAACATATCTGATCGAGAGAGACAGTGAAAACTGACCAAAAACAACAGATAACTGAAATTACAAAAGCAACGTACTTAAATAATGTTTATAGATGCTTTCTTCACAAGCAAACATTAACTGCCATAGGTTCCCAAAAGAAAAGGGTAATTGTTTACTTGTACTAGTGGGATGTTATGTGCAAGCAGAGTAATGTCTGGTTACTCTGAAGAATCCTGCAAATCACTACTCCTTTAACAAGGTACACATGAAAAAAGAGAAGGGCATTAAAGGCAACTTTAGGTTTTAGAATTAGGGTTAAGGTTGAGCGGTTTATTGTTTCGGGGTTTGCAGAGTTCTTTTGTTGTGTAGACTAATATTACGAGTGGAACTTGGTTACATGTTCCTAGAGGAGTACAGTAGTAACATAAATCTCTTATTTTCCACAATAAAAGCTTGTTTCACTCATTTCCATGAGTGGGTATAACTCATGTGTCCCATTAGAAAGGTAAACTCTTGAAGAGTTATGTACAGTCATTATAAGTAATGTATACCATGAAAAGTATTAGAATGACTAATTTACATGGAAGCAAATCCTCTTCCTCCCAAATCTTCTATTCTGAAATAATTGTACATTGGAGAGGGCGGATTCCCCCACCATTACAGCAACCACGAGAGCAAAGCACAGCCACATATACTCTGCCCTTCTTTGCTGTTGCCCACAGGTATCCTTTTTCTCCCAGGTTCTTGCTGGCAGAGCTTCCCATTATTCCATTTCAACTTCATTCAAAAGTTTCTCACAACTGCTTAAGATTTGTACAGCTTAAAGTTTGACCTGGCTGTACTGAGTGCATTTGACCACAGTGCAATCAACAACATATTCTACTATTGTAGAAAAACAAACTGGATACTCTCCTACACCAGCAGGTTGTTCAGATAAGCGAAAACACACTGTCCGTAAATTCAAAAGTCAAGACATTTATTTTAAGCACTAATCCAAGCTTTTCGTCGGACACACTCCAACTTCATCAGAAAACGGATAAAACAGTGTCTCCCTCAAACCGTTACCTTAAATACAAAAAATGTTAAAAGTTACATGATCTTTAAATTGTTCATTAATAGTCAGTCTGTTCTTTGTGATGACTTCTAGATTATGTACCCTTTTTTTCAATAAACATCTTTATTAAATTATTATGTGTGACAAAGGCAGTCTTACATTTAAATAAATGGAAAAACAAACAACATTGACAACACTTTAGTTGGAAACATTATACATCACAGACACCATTGAAACATCTGTAGCTGCAAACATTATACATCATTTATAATCTATCCAGTCATTGTCAGTTAAGTATTGTATGGCTCATTCAAAACCTGCTTCTTAAACCTCATTCCTTCTCCGCATATATTGTTCCCATTTTTTCCTATGTAGTTTGCTACTTCCCTTTTCTAAAGATCCCAATTCCAGTTGTTTTATTTCTGTTACTATATTCATTTCTTATAGTAAAATTGGTCTAGACTTTGATTTATATTTTTTAGTAATTGATGTTATGTGATGGTGATTGAGTAGAGTTTGTTTCCCCCCTTTCAATCCAGGCCTTTTTTCAAACCCTGTATAACTTTTAAGATGTCTGTTACTGATGACCATCTACTTTGTGTTTATTGTTTATTTTCCTCTAGGGTCCTCCAGGAGAGGAAAATAAATTAATCGAGAGCCGGTAGGTCTCGCCCAGCCCAGACTCTTCCCGGCGCTCGGCCTCTACCTCGGCACCGGTGAATCGGGGGTGGCGCGTTTCCTCGCCCGCATCGCCTCAGTCGCAGCCGGTTCCTAGTCCCTTGGGGCGAGGGGGGGTCTTCTGTCTCCTCTCTCTTTCTCTCGCCTTCGGTGAATGTCCCAGTCTTCCAAAAATTTGTTTTCGCTCCACCCAGCTTCCGGAGGGACAGACCCACTATTCCTCCTCCGACTGCTTCGCTCCGTCGGAGCAGGTGCTTGGGCAGGTGGAGATCTCAGGAGTCGCTCCGACCCTTACTCCAACCCGGGCCCGGGTCGAGTTTTTTTGTGTGGACTTCTTGGTGATGTTTCGGGACCGATGCTTTGGTTCGAGCCTCTCCTCTCGTGCCTTCGCGGACTTCCGTCTACTATCATGGCCCGGAGACTCCCAGGATTCTGGAGGCTTTCAGAGCCATGAGGAGTGCCTTGGCCAATCCCTCTTGACCTCTCGGGTTTTACCAGCACCTTCCTGGGCGTGAGACTGGGTCTTTGATGGTGTAGAAGGAAGCATACGTGGACTCCCCCATCGGACACGGATATGGATGATGCAGAGGGGTCCCTAAAGTCCTCGGATGATGTCTCCTTTGCAGACATCTTAGAGATCCTCAAACAGGATGTCCAAACCCCCTCTGCGACGACATCAGTGCTCCTCAAGGCCTTTGGGGCTCAGCCCTCCGCCTCCTGGGTATCTCCGCCCGCAGCCGAGCTTGGATTTAGTTTGTCGAGGGGCGAACAACCCCGGATACTGTGGAACCAGTCCCAAACAAATTCTTATCTGCTCCCCGAGGGGAGTTCCTTACTAAAAGTGGCTGTAGATGCCATGGTGGTGGCATCTGCTACACAGCAGGGCGTGGCGCCCATCCATCCTAGTCTAGGAGTATGGATAGGTAATGGAAGCCAGCTGACCCTGCCTTTACCTTCTATCCTTACGCCAATTGCTAACTCGTCCATGAGGGGCTCATATCCCTATCGGCGGTAGGGCGGTAGAGCGGCAGGCACAGGCACGTGCGGCGCCTGACAGGCCTGGCGCCTTCAAGTCTTCCTTCGCCCGGCCCCTTTGATGGGTCCTCATTGTTTGGACCCAAGGTGAGAGGAAAACGTTATCTGCAGTAGGGCCCGTTATTCCACCTCTTCCCGGCTTACCCAGGGCCAGGAGGGGAAAAAATGGTTCAAAAGGAAAAACGCGACTGCGCCAGGAGCCCGGCATATTCTCTTCCCCTTCTTCTCGGCCCCCCAGGCCAAAGGAGGGGAAATGTAAATCTCATTTTTCTCCCAACAGCAGGAAGATTCCCGTCCAGAGGCAGAGGGCGGGAAATTTTTTCAGGAAGGCCGCCCCAGAGGCGGCAGAGGGCCCCGCAATCTGGAGACCAGTCCGGTGTCGCTTTCCAAGCACCTAAAAGCCTGGGAGTCAATCACTCAGGACAGATGGGTGCCTGCCGGAGGTTACATCATCCCATTCAAATGCTCAACAAAAAGAGTCATCCAACTGGTCCCCACAGACCAAATCGGATCAGGAAATTACTCCAGGTTCTTTTTAGTGCCAAAAAAGACAGGGGACCTGAGACCAATATTGGATCTCAGCAGACTGAACCTATCCGTTCTTTAATCCAAATTCCATAGACCTCAAGGACGCCATTATCACATACATCAGGCGCCAGAAGGTATCTGCGCTTCAGCCTGGGAGCCAGTCATTACCAATTTTGTGCTCTGCCCTTTGGTCTCACCACAGCCCCCAGGGTGTTCACCAAGTGTTTGGCAGTAGTGACGGCTCACCTGAGGAGCCTTGGATTCCAAGTGTTTCCCTATCTCGACGACTGGCTCCTGACTGCTACCACCAGGCATCTACTTATGGACAACCTCAAAGCCACCATCTCCTGGGTGTTTCCCTGGGATTACATTCAATTGGTCAAAGTCTGTCTTGCTGCCCTCTCATAAAGTTTATAGGAGCAGAGATAGACTCAAGATTGAGCTCTGATCTCGAGATCCAAAGCCCCAGCCAGGATGGTCCTACAGGTTCTAGGCTCAATGTCTGAGGATTCTTCAGTGGCTCTTATCAACTCAATGGTCCTTTCAAGATCTTCCCTCAATCATCACATCATGATTACGGAAACATGCAAAGGGACCTGCGCTGGTGGCTTCAGACATCCAACTTGGATCAGGGGGCATTGTCTGGGCAGGCTAGTTCAGGGCCTCCTCTTCCGGGACCGAGCCTTCTCCACATCAACGTGTTGGAGATGAGGGCTGTACTCTATCCTACAGGCCTTACACAAGTTCCTTCCTCAGGGCATCATCGCCATCCACACAGACAACATGTCGGTGGTTTGGTATCTGAACAAACAAGGAGAAAGTCAAATGTATTGGCGGACAAAAAGCAGGACAATTCTCTCTCTCTCCTCAATGGTCTCTAAACCGCATAGTAGCAGCCCAGGTTTTCAAGAGATGGGGGCGCCGTGCTGCGACCTATTATTACTCCACAAAACACCAAGTGCCATTCCACATCAGGAAGTACCGCCCATGGATGCTCTAGCACAACCCAGTTGTTCACATTTTGTCTTCCCCCCAAACCCACCACTAACATCCCTATTTAATCAGGGATCTTCTGTCTCAACTATTAAAGTTCAACTAGCTGCTATCGATCTTGATTTAGTGCTTCGCACATTAACATCCCCCTTGAACCCGGCTGCTACATGGCATTCTTAGTGGCTATTACTGCAAGAAGAGTCTCAGAGCTTCAAGCCCTGTCTATTAAACCACCATATCTGATTTTCCACAAAGATAGAGTATCTCTTAGGCCTAATCCATCCTTTGTCCCAAGGTCTGCTCTAGTTTCTGTCTTCATAAATTGGATGTTCACAGGCAATTACGCTTTATCGGCTTAGACAGGAGCTACTTGGTCCAACCCGCACACTTTCATTTCAGTGAGCCACCCAGGATTCAGGTGCTATGTTTGGGATCCATCTATCCACATTCCTGATACCCTCCTTCCCCTGCCTTGCAGACCAGAAGAGATAATGTTATATAAGCAGGGTATGCATGTGTGCATGTATGCGGACAAACTAGATCTGGGGACTGATGGTGGTGCATCCTTTTTTGGCAGCAGCAAGGCTTTACTATGCCTAGGCAATTCCGATTCTGTATCATAGCTCAAAAAAATCCATCTCCTCAGTCAATCCAATCCTCTCACCCAGCATCTCCGACAGAGCGGTCCACAGGGAATCCCTAAAGTCTAAATAAAGCTCCAGGCAACGAAAACTCCTCTCAGCCAGTTTTATTAATAAAACTGGCTGAGAGGAATTTTCGTTGCCTGGAGCTTTATTTGGATTTCATTTGGTTTCGCTGTCAAGCATTTTTCTGAGTCTGAATCCCTAAAGTCTGCCAGCTCATTACACTCCCAAAAAATAGGTTCCCAGCCACCTCTTTCTTGCCTGTCACACCTCCAAGATTTGCTATCCACCTGATGAGAAATTACTACTTGGGGTATACAAATACTTCCAGGCAAAGATCCTAAGTCTTCTAGACATTGTTGCATATTTGGGAAATATACATATACCCCCCCCCCCCCATCGTCTCTTTGTGAATTGCTTATCCAGTCTCTCTTCTCAATCCTTTCTAAGTTCCTCTGATTGATTCTTATAATTATCATGTAATGTTTTATATGCTGTACTAATTATTCCTTTTTTAACGGCAGCTTCTATTCTAGATTCTGTTAAAAACTCTACCAGTACTGGTCTTAAATTTAGGACCACCCCTATTTCTTTCTTTTTGCCTATACTATGCCTTCCCTATCAAGGACTGATAACAAGCTCCAACCTGCCGTCCAAGTAAATTATTGGCCTCTTCCCATTCGATTACCTTTCATTTTCTAGTTATTTGCTCCCAGTACCGTGGTTGCTTTCCCAGTTTTCTCCAATACATTCCAGCCCCTCTTGCCTATTACATGTAGCCCTAACCACAGTCATCCCTATCGACAGTGTCTCTTCTCTCCAGTCTCGTGCTGGTTTAGATCTTAGAAAAACCCCTGCTGTTTTATGAATATAATACTCTGTATGATTCTTGTTGTTCTCCTTAAGAGTCTGCATCCAAAATCCCAATCTCTCCTTACTTCTTGTGCTTCCTCCTGTATCACCATCATTCCTTTCCACTGCTTCTGCTGTGCATAAGAGCCTTAACTCTGTTGCTCTAAAATACCCCCTCAAATTGGGTAGTCATAGTCCTCCTTGTTCTATTGGAAGAATCAACTTATCACACTTGACCCTTGCTGTCTTCCCTTCCCAGATAAAATCCTTCAACTTTTTTTTAATTGCTATCCTGAGCTTCTCCTCTGGTTGATAAAAATATGCCTGACCTGTGTATAAGACTAAAGGGACTACAACATTTTAATTGCTTGTATCTTAGTATCCATAAAAAATAATGCATAAAATATGTTGACCTGCTCTGGAATCTTCAGATTACTGTTTGTGTCTTTCGGCTTTTCTTGGTTAGGGGTCGCCACAGCGGAACTCCGGTCCGCTAATGATTGGCAGTTGATTTTTACTACCGACTTGCCAGGCCTGACGCACAACCTTCAACGAAGGTACGCCCATTCACGCATGTCTCCACGCAGAAGACGCTCTAGCTGAGAATTGAACCTGGCAGTGTCTTACTGTGAGGCGACAACGTTACCAGAGCACCACCACCACAAATCTTCAGATTACTGTATGGCGTTAAATTTGCAGCCTAGAACATACATGTAGTGAATTACATCCTTGAAGCAAATTGTATTGTTCTTGGCATGTTTTGTAACGTTTTTAAAAGTTTAGCATTTTTCTTTTTTTGTATAAGAATATGTATATTCTACTTTGGATTATATGTTTTCCACCAAATTAGAAAGGTATCGCCAAGTGTGTGTAGGTTTCTTTTTCAGCTGTAAGCTGTTTTATGAACATTATTGGAAGACAGTAATATATCTGATCGAGAGAGACAGTGAAAACTGACCAAAAGCTTTCTAAGTTTCTCTGATTGATTCTTATAATTATCATGTAATGTTTTATATGCTGTACTAATTATTCCTTTTTTAACGGCAGCTTCTATTCTAGATTCTGTTAAAAACTCTACCAGTACTGGTCTTAAATTTAGGACCACCCCTATTTCTTTCTTTTTGCCTATACTATGCCTTCCCTATTAAGGACTGATAACAAGCTCCAACCTGCCATCCAAGTAAATTATTGGCCTCTTCCCATTCGATTACCTTTCATTTTCTAGTTATTTGCTCCCAGTACCGTGGTTCCTTTCCCAGTTTTCTCCAATACATTCCAGCCCCTCTTGCCTATTACATGTAGCCCTAACCACAGTCATCCCTATCGACAGTGTCTCTTCTCTCCAGTCTCGTGCTGGTTTAGATCTTAGAAAAACCCCTGCTGTTTTATGAATATAATACTCTGTATGATTCTTGTTGTTCTCCTTAAGAGTCTGCATCCAAAATCCCAATCTCTCCTTACTTCTTGTGCTTCCTCCTGTATCACCATCATTCCTTTCCACTGCTTCTGCTGTGCATAAGAGCCTTAACTCTGTTGCTCTTAAATACCCCCTCAAATTGGGTAGTCATAGTCCTCCTTGTTCTATTGGAAGAATCAACTTATCACACTTGACCCTTGCTGTCTTCCCTTCCCAGATAAAATCCTTCAACTTTTTTTTAATTGCTATCCTGAGCTTCTCCTCTGGTTGATAAAAATATGCCTGACCTGTGTATAAGACTAAAGGGACTACAACATTTTAATTGCTTGTATCTTAGTATCCATAAAAAAAGCTTCAATTTTTCTCAACTTTTGTATTCTCTTCTGTTTAGTCTCTTCCCACATATCCTTAGCTGCCACAACAGAGTAATTTCCAATCCATACTCCTAAATGCTTCATTTTATCATGTCCCCATAAATATGGATATTGTTGGACTAATTTGCTTGTGGCTACAGAATTTACCTCTATTGCCTTTGTTTTAGCTTCATTAATTTTGTATCCCGAGAAGATTTGAAATGGTCTTAAGTGTTCCACAACACTGTAATGTCCCTTTTTGGTTTTGTCATGTATAAACTAATATTATCTGCAGACAGAGCCAGCTTTTCATGACTACCGTACCAATTATATCCTTGAATTTCCGAGTCCCTTAGTTTCTTTACCAATGTTTCTAAATATAATGCAAGCAACAAAGGGGAAAGCTGGCAACCTTGCCTGGTTCTTCAGCCCAAGCAGTAGTTGTCAGAGAGAACCCCACTCACTTTAATTTTTGCCTCTGATTCCTCATATATACTCCTAAACAACCTTACACTTGTATCAGGGAAAGCAAATCCTTCCATTGCCCTGTTCATGAAGTTCCACTCTACTCTGTCAAATGCTTTCTCTGCATCAAGAACACTGTAATATTTTCTTACATTCAGCTTCCCTCTGGATCATCAGTGTTCTGTTAATGTTGTCAAATGTATGCCTCCCCTTCACAAAACCATACTGATCCATATCTGTCAATTTTGGTGTCACTTTTGCCATTCCTGTAGCCGTTATAGACATAAACACTTTTTATAATTGTGGTTTAGTATTGAAATGGGCCTTTATGGAGCTAGATCAAGTGAATCTTTACCCTCTTTAGGTATTACCATTACCAGCATCCTGGAAGAAAGCAGTGGTACTTCTCTTCTTAAAATACTGTTAAAACCTTCCAGATGTTTATGATTTTTTTCCTCCTAGCATCCAAACGTCCGCAAACTTCCACAGCAATTTCTTGTAGTTTGATTATACATAGCCAGTTTTATCTCAACTTTTCCTATCCTAACTGTTAGTAATTGAGCCTCATCTATCTCTAACCTTGGCACATTTAATTCCTCCATAAACATTTCCATTTGTACCTTTTCTTGATTTCTGTATTTCTCTACTTTATGCAAACTTTCATAAAATTTCTGAAATATTTCTAATACCTCTACAGGATCTCGTTATAGGCTCCCTAAGCTTGGTGACCACCCTTTCCACTTTCTGTTGCTTGAGTCGTTGTGCTAAAAGTTTTTGTGCTCTAGAATAATTATAAAAAAACTGTTGCTTAACAGCAGTCTTTCTAAACTCGTGCATATTATCGAGATAATCCCTTATTTTCTGTTTAGCATTCTGCAGTTGCTTCTTTTCTTGTTCTGAGAGATTCCCCCTATTTTGCAGTACTTTAACATTTGTCAGTCCCCCTAAATAGTTCTTGTTGCTTCTTAACCATTATCTCCCTTTCCTTTATTCCACCCTAGTTTTAAACTTCCCTTTAATTTATCTCACTCCCTATCTATATTTTTATCCCACTCCTTAGCTATATTTTCAGAAGAAAGTTCTATCTTCTCTAGTAGCTCCTGAATTAATTCCAAAACCAGTTCCTTAAATTCCTCTCTTTCACCCGATAGGTGGCACAGTGCAAGTGTCTTATTTTTATTTCATTACCTTGCGTTTTTATTTTGGTTATTATTGGCGCATGGTCTGAAATAGTTATTATGTGCATTTCAAGACCTTCAGTTAAATGTACATGTTCTTGTGATATATAAAATCTAGCCTAGCCCAGTTTTTTTTTTTTTTTTTTGGAGAATAATATGTAAATTCGCTCTGAACTCCTAGTACTGAATTCACATCTTCCATGCCAACCATTTTCATAAATTTCTTCAAATATCTACCCACTTTTGTTATATTTTTCCCTTCTAGGCCCTCAAACACATCTTCAGTGTTTACAACCAAATTCCACTCTCCATGTATAAGTAATATTCCTTGCTGGAAGCTGATTATTTCTCCCAGAATTTTCTTAAGCTCCATTATAGCAGTTTTAGGTGGAATGTAAATGCATGCCAGTGTAATCCTCCTCCCTTGCCAGTAGTTCCTTAGTACTATATAGCTTCCATTATTATCTTTTCTTTCCTCTTCAATCACTATTGGAGCTCCTCTTGCAGTTAATAAAGTACTCCTCTTTTCCTTTGCCCCAGCTATTCTGCTGAATAACCATCCTGAAAACCATTCTTTATTAAATTCACATGTTCAGCTTTTTCCAGGTTTGTCTCCTGTAGCATAGCTGTTTGCACTCTACATTTTTAATGTAGTTAACTACTCGTTCTTTTTTGTATTTATCTGGAAGACCATTTGGGTTGAAAGACATTACAGGAAGCATCATCATCTTATGTAGTTATTATTACCACCTTTTATTTATAACTGTTTTTTTTTTTTGTTAAATGTTTAGTTCCAGCTTTTATGTTATATGCATATACTGTCCAGCAGGTTGGTCTTTTATACAGTTGTTTCTTGTCATATCCATTTGAGACTAGACAACATCTTGCATTACTTTTTTTTTGAAAGCCCTCAAACCGAACCAACAATCCTCCCCAACCCCCCCCAAAACTTGTTAACTTGATAATAACATGCAGAACTGTACATCTTCAAATACTTAAGTTTTTGCTTCCTAATAAGAGCAAACATTCAAAGTTGATAGCCACAGCGACAGCAAGAGTTAACCAAAAAGTCATGCTAAGATGCATGTTACAGCCTGTGCTATTAGTAGGTACTGTTTGATTTTTGTCTATCTTTATAGCTCTCCCATCTGAGAAAACAGTAAACACTTTCTCCAAGCCATTCTGTTTATCAATTTGTCTTCTAGTGACATGCAAACCTAACACAAAACTGCTAAGGATACATTGTTTACCAGAAAAAAGCCTTATAATATTCAGTATTCTTTTTTCATTTACATACTTTGTAATAAACTTGTTACTGGATAATGCTTAGGGTCTTAACCCAGTCATTTCTGTATGCAAGCATGGGAAAAGCACACTGATTTTCTTTTGTCACACTCTTAGCCAGACCCTTTCTCTTCCCCCCTCCCCATTTTTTAACATTGCAGTGCCTGCATTTCTTAGAACTGAACAAAGAAAAAGAGAGAAAAATGGAGCGAAAAAGAGAGAAAAGCACCTATTTTATATTGGTGTCCGTATTGCATTTCCACAAAAAAAAAAAAAAAAAAAACAAATATCTGAGAAAACTTTACTTCAAGTCTAATTGGCTTAGTCTTATCTTTAAAGCTCTCCCAGCTGTGAAAACCCTGATTGCTTTCAGAGAACATTAATATCCTAGCCAATTTCTCTTTTCTTTTTTCCCCTCAGCCAATCCCCTTCCACCAGACTGTCTCCAGTTTCTCTTTATCAGATTGCCTCCATGAAGACATGAGAACCAGGCAGCCAGTTTCTGTTTATCAGATTGTTTCCATGGAAAAATGAAAGACCAGCTGCAGAATTGCTACTAAGTATACATGCATTTGATGGAAAAAAGGCCTCATAATACTCAGTATTGTTTTTCATTTACTTGCTGTTTCATAAAACTAACCAATCTACGGTCCTTAATGTAGTCATTTCTCCATGCAAGAATGAGAAAAAGCACACTAATTTTAACTTTGTCCTGCCTTTTTAACCAGGCTCTTTTTTTTCTTACATTGCATTGCCTATATTTCTCAAAACTGTACAAGAAGAAAGAGAGAAGGGAGAAAAAGAAAAACAGCACCGGTTTACAATCCCCATTACACTTAAAAATACCATGCAAAGAAAACCGTACACCACAAACACAGTACTATTAAGAAAAGAAAATGCTTGCAGTTAGCTTTCTGTCATCCTCTTCCCTAAATATTTTTCCGAACATTAATGACATGAAGTAGAGCATATACTTTAGAGTCCCCCAAAAGTCCAACAGATTTTGAAAAAGGCCAATGTTTCCAGATTTTCTTGTATAATTATTGCGTTGTAATCCCACATTAAGTTACCGGTTTTATAACTGTTCTTCCACACTGCCAAGATCCTGTCTCTGCTTCATTTCCAGTGTAATCTTGATTTTTCTAGTCAACTCTCATGCTCCCTTCATTCTCTCCAACATTTTCATTGTAATACTTGAAAAGATGTCACAGGTGCAGTCTCTCTGTGGTCTTTATTACCAGAAGAATAAGAGGCAGAATCTCCTTCTGTTTCACAGCTCACATTTTGTTGGACAAACTTTTGTATTTCCTCCTTTAGAATGCACTTCATCAGAAATGATTTTGTCCCTCCAGGGAGGAATACCTTAAAGACAGCTGGATGCAGCAGTTTGAATCTCACACCTGCGTCTCAACATTCCCTGAGTAGTGGAATGGATTTTACCCCTCTTTTGCCTGGTGTACAGTGAATAATTCTCCACAAACACTCTGTTGTCTCCCACCTTTAGGTATTTTGTCCTTCTGCTATAGTTATGTCAGAATCAACTCCTTCTGCTGATAGGATTGCATCTTTATTATTAAGTTCTAGGTTGCTTTCTTATAGTTAGGTTTGGAGCATATACACAGTGTGCCCTTTCAACTAACAACTCCTGCTGTGGAATGCCAGTCCAGTTGCTTACTTGTGCTTTAATAAAATAAATGCAGTCTGTTCCTTCCATCTTTTCTAGTATAGCTGAAAATCTCAGGTTTTCCCTACTTGCTCTGTCCTCTAATTTGTATTATTATTATTTTTTAAACATCTCTTCCTGAGCAGTATCATATTCAACGAGCCTTTCTTTATTTCGACCTCTGATTTTGCAGCTTTATCATCTCATCTGAGGATCTGTTTAAAGCTTCTTCCATTTTTTCCAGCCTTTTGTTTGTGTTGATATACTCCATCAGTGTTTTGTTTATTTTAACCAGGTCTGTATGCAGTTGTCTTCCTGTAGGTTATTGGAGGTCATGTCTGAAGGTTGCATTGATTTTTTGCTGAACAGCTGCAGAAATTTCACCAGTCAGTGTTTCTTCCTCATTTTTGTACTTGATTTTTATCCAGGTCTTCTGTATTTCTTTATTCTTGGCATCCAGGCAGTGCACTTATTAGCCAGTTATTGAAATTTACCCATAAACACAAATCTACTGCCCTTCTCTGCTAAGTTTCTGTTTTCACATTGGGGGAGCTAGAAATAAACTGTTACTCAGTGTGCAGCCATCTTGTAAGAGAAAAACAGTATTCTAAATTATGTACCCTTGACATGAACTCCAAATTATTTATAGGAGTTTTCAAGGCAACTGAGTCTCATAGCCATTTATACCTTGCTAGTAACCCACCCTTAGGCCATACCCCATTTCTCTAGTAGGGCTGGGCCAGTCAAACCTAGTGTTCATCCAGTAATCTGGTTCCTGTTTGAAGGATGATAGCTTATTACACTGCTCAATCTGCAGGGGTAGTCTGTTCCAGATGTGGGGGGGGGGGTGCTGTGTGATGAATCTGTCTTTCCATTGTGTTTTATTTATATGCTGGTGAAGGTGTGGGTCCCTAGTTCTGGTATTTGAAGATCTATTAAACTTGTAGCAATACAAGAGATTTGGAACAACTAGGTCTGTAATGGCGTGGGAGGCAGGGCCAAAATCTTTCCTCGAGACTCTGTAAGATACTGATTTAAGGGTAATTCCTTATAGGCTAGCTTGGTAACTCAGCTTCTTTAAGCCCGTGATCTTCTTGGGTTGAATATGTGGGGGCTTTCTAGTTATTTGATATTCTCTATTGAGGTATATGCAGAAAGTGGTGGTGTACTTAGTTGATCTAATCAGTACTGAATATAAGGGAGCAATAGCCTCTTTGTTCTGGATGATATTCCCTTATCGATTCGCTGTACTAAGCAGAAAGATTGTTGGACTACTGTTGTCACTTAATGATAGAGAGGGAATTTATGAACTTGTCATTAAGATCCCTAACAATATTTTCATTCTGAAGTGGGGTGTTGTTTTTGCTGTATGCTGAGGGGAAATGGTTGTCTTCCAAATGTGACAATAATAATTTTTTTTGCATTTAACCTGAGCCCATTTGCAGTACATCAATTATTTCCATGTGTACATTGTAGCTGAAGCAAACAGGTCAAGTACAAACAGTGTTCGGTCTCACAGAGGGGTTCACATTGGGATTAGGTGTGCATCAGGGATCATCTCTGAGCCCACTGCTGTTCATACAGGTGATGGACTACATTAGCAAACAGGTCGGAGGGTACAGTTCAACAAAGTTGCTGTATTCAGATGACGTGGCATTACAGGCTGACTCTAAGCAAGGCCTTCAACAAAGTATATGGGAATGGAATGCAAAACTGAAGGCACATCAGATGAAACTGAGTACAGATAAGACAGTGGTAATGGCAGCAAGTTGGGGAAATCGGAAGAAGCTGAAAATTGAGATAGAAGGGAAGACAGTGGAACAGGTTAACAGCTTCAAGTATCTGTGAAGGGTGGTTGAGACGAGAAGTCTGAGTGAAGATGTCAAAGCTAGAGTCAGAGGGGCTGCAGCCAACTGACATAGAGTGTTAGGTGTAGTGTATGACAGAAGAATTCCAAACAAACTAAAAAGTAAGGTATACAAAACAGTGGTGCAATTAGTACTACTGTATGGTATAAAATCTTGGTCAGTAAAGGGAGAACAGATACAAAATCTAGAGGAGATGGAAATGAAGTGTTTGAGACAGGTGATAGGATGCACACTGTGGGACAGATGAAATGAGAAAATAACAGCAGAAACCAAAGTAGCTCCAACTGAAGGAAAGATCAAGGAGAACAGATTACGGTGGGTTGGGCACATGTGCAGAAAAGTAGAAGACAATTTGGTGAAGATTTGAGGCAGACAGGAAGAAGGTAAGAGGAAACAAGGTTATCCAACAAAGAGGTGGATGGATTGTTTGAGAAGATCTGTGACAGTCAGGCATGAGTGTTGAAGAAGGCGGGAGTGTAGCATTGAACTGAGAGAGATGGCGGCAGTTAACATGACACCCTGACCTCATGTAGAAACAATTAGGAAAAAGGGAGTTGATGATAGTAATAATGATGATCTTGCTGAAGGGTCAAAGTATCAGAGGGGGACTTGCAGTAATTCGTATTGTGCAGTTGTCTGTAAACTTGGTTATCCAGAGGCCTTGGTTTCCAGTCTGGAGATCAGAAGCGTAAATTCCTAAAAGGAGGAGTCCCAACACTGAACCCAGTGGGACACTACTAGTTACCTTCAGAATTTCTGAGTCACCTGACCCTTGCATTTTGTGGGTTACAGCTTTGAGCCAGTTTACTATCTGTATTATCACATAAGGATCTACTTTTAAAGCATTATGCTTTCTTGCAATGCCAAAATATGGGGTATGGTATCAGATGCTTTGGCCAGATTAAGATACTCTATGTGAACAGTATGGCTACAGTCAACAGCCTGTATAATCCTCTCAAGGAAGTTAACCAGATTCATTAGGCAAAATCTTCCCTTGACCAAGCCAAACAGCTGCAGGTCAAGTTGACTAAGATTTTTATAAGGTCAGTTTTAATATGCTCAATGGCTTTGCAAATGAGACTTGTCAGACTGATGGGTCTTTAATTCCTATGGTCGACAGTAGGGCCTCCCTTGTGATGAAGCATCACCACTGCACAGCTTCAGGGACAAAACCTGTAAGTAAACATCAGTTAAATAGTTTGAGGATGGCTGTGCCAAGGCTTGCTTGGTTCTGTTTCACGTATACTGCCAGGCTGTATGGAAGAATTTTTGATCTTAGAAAGCATTCTCCTTTGTGGTAACCGGAGGTTTAAGGCATTGAGGGATATGTAGATTTTGGAAAGAAAGTCTTTGGGGTAAAAATTAGCACTTAATTTGGTTTCTAGCATTTTGGCAATGTCATTTGGGTCTGAATAAGTGGTACAATTTTTAAATAAGTTCAGAGCAATGTTGGGTGTTAATGCTTCATCTGCATTAGGAGAACTAAGGAATATATATAGTTGCCCTTAGCGTCAGATGATGACCTGCAATCATGGGCTGCTTTAGTAGATTTAATAGTATTTTTTCAAGTTTTTAGTAGCATTTGTGATACTGTCCTTAATATAGGTCCCTAGGTGTATACTAGGCTAACGACTACTAGGGCCTTTATAAGCCTAGCCATGCAATCCAAAAGTGTCCCACAAGTTATATGTTTTAGAACTTTATATAGGGAGTGATACAGCATGAGTTACTGACTGCTTTTGCCCATCAGAGATGGGCAGTAGACCAGGGGTTAATTTTCACTTTTACATTCAATGGTCCAAGTTGCACTTAAATAGGATTAGGGAGGGAGTTTGTTTCACATGGATGGGGAGTCTGTTTCAGAGAAAGCGAATTCTCTGAAAAGCACATCAGTTTCTCCAACTTGTTCTATTTACACTGCAAGCCAAATTTAAGTCTTGATAGTTCTAATGCTGTTTGTTTTGTGGATGTGCAAAAGATTCATCAGAGTGGGGTCCAGGGATGCTTTGTATGCCAGGCATAGATGACATTTCAACAGTCTGTAGAGCACAGAGTATAGAGATAGGGTTTTTAGGCAGTCTGTATAGGACATTGTGATTATTCCCTGTATCTTTTTTGTAAGTAACCTTAGCAGATGTTCCAGTTACTGCATGTGTCTGGGCAGGTACATACAAAAGAGAGCATTATACTCAATGGGCCTAATGAGAGCCAAATGACTTCCCTGGACCTAGATGCCATGCACTTACTTATAAGTTCTGCAGTATAGAAGGATTTCCTTACTACCTTGGTTACATGTTGGTTGAAGGCCAGGTTACTGTCTACATGTGTTCCCAGATCCCTGACTAGTGGGTTAACTCTTGGGTGTGTTTATCAGTGAGATAGATTCCTGGAGTGACACATTTCCCAAAAGGTACTATAATGAATTTCTTGACATTGAGTTTTAAGCCATGGCTATAGGCAGTTTCTGTGACTGCTCCCAGTTTACAAACATCTGCAGACTTGCTTAGTCAGAAACTTTTGACATTGCCTTTGATGTCTGAGAAGTAGATGCTGAAGAGAAGCAGGTCCAACACAAAGCCTTGAGGGGCCTCACTGTTGACCAGCCTCTTTGAGGAGGAGATCTCACCAATTCTAACTTCTTGGGTCCTATCTGTGAGTCAGCTGTCTGTCTAGCATGTTGTACAGGGATTTATACCTAATTCCATATGTTAACAAGAACCAAGTGGAGAATTGTATCAAATGACCACCAGGTTCAATAGGCATGATCTTCCTTTGACATAGCCAAACTAAAATGGATCCAGTGTCTGAAAGTTTCTTATGTCTTTGTTGATCATTTACTTGGCTTTGCATATAAGACTTGTCAGACTAATGGCTCTGTAGTTTGTGGGATCTGTTAATGGGTCCACCCTTAAGAAGTGGGATGACCATCGCAGTCTTTCACTCTTGTGGCACAGCCTGTTTTAGGACTGTAGTTAAATAGTAACTCCAGTGGCCCTGATGGGTCATATTTTAGGCTGTTTAGGAGGCATCCTGGGTTATTGTCAGGGCCCACTGAGGCTGTGTTCTTGGCCTTAGAGAGCACAGCCAGGATGAACTTTCTATGTGTAGTTGGAGGGGTTATACTTTGAAGGTATTTCTTGGGAGGTGGCTAGAACTGAGTGGGGGGTAAAGTTGGAAGTTACACTGAGGCTGTGTTCTTGGCCTTAGAGAGCACAGCCAGGATGAACTTTCTATGTGTAGTTGGAGGGGTTATACTTTGAAGGTATTTCTTGGGAGGTGGCTAGAACTGAGTGGGGGGTAAAGTTGGAAGTTAATTTATCAGCCAGTAGATTTGCTTTATCGCTTGGCTCATGAATACGGCACCATTAAATGCCATTTCAGCATAATGCTTTTGTGCTTCATTTGAGGTTTCTGATATAGCTAAAGAAGGCCTTATAGCTGTCTTTTGCATGGGAGGCTGTCTTTACTTCAGAATTTACTTTATTGGACTTGATAAACAGGCAGCTAAGGGGATAATTTTGTTGAGAAAGTTCTTATCTTTATGGGAGTTACCACTTATTATCTTAGCCATGATTTTTCTTTCCTTTTGTTAAGTAACCTGTTTAATCTGGAATGCCACCAAGTTGGTTTGTTTTTGGAGTTAGTTTTGGTCTTGCTTCTGGTAGGTACAGCAGCCTGTATGCAGCCTCTATGCAGTTGTACCGTTTCTGTGAACAATTCTATTGGCTGCTGTGTTTTCTGGGTTTGGAAGGGACATTCAGTTTTTACAAATTATCGCTTATTAAAAGGTAGTTTACCTTAAAATAGTTTCTAACTGTTAAAGGGTTTACTGTGAATACCAAGTTAATTTTGAATTGAAGGAGACTGCTTTATGGTTAAACCTTACTCGGGATTAAGTGTTTTTGGAGGTGGTGCAGCGCTTTTCCATATTTGTGAGTATGAGGCTCAGTATGTTGGAACCTGTACTGGGCATATGCACTCACTGGTTAAGGGTGTTTGTATTTACAGAGTGCATGAATCTCTGTGCCTGCATATTTCGGGCTGTGTAGGATTCCCAGTCTGAAGAAGGGTGACTAAAGTCCCCCATGAGTAAGGCATTAGGTTGGATGGTGAGTGCTCCAGTAGATTTAAGTATGCACTATAAGTTTTGTGGGTTGTGGAGGGTGACATAGCTTGCAATGATATGGTATGGGATTTTAGCTATGGGGACCTGCATGTGGAGGAACTCCAAAGCATCATTCTGTTTAACCACTTATTATTGATGCACCTCCACCTTTTGTCCCTGTTTGTGCAGCTAATGGTCTAAAAGTGTGAAAGGCACTGAAATCTTGGACTGATGGCATACTCTGTCCAGCTTTAACGCATGTTTCTGTAACTGCACAGATGTCTGTATTCTTCAGGGTGAAAGAGGGATTGGAGGGAGTTTAGCTTTTTGTTTAGGCTTCTGGCAATGAGCACTACCACCTCGAGGCTCACTTGAGTTGATTTTGCTATATCAGTAGGTTTGTCAGTTTGGGATTACCTAAAAAAGGCTTGTATGGGGAGGATACACGTTTAGCCAGTAATCAAAAGCCTATGGGAACAGTTGCAGACCATTGTTGGCAAAGCAACATGGTCTGTTAACCATGTCTTCCCATGCTGCCAAGTAGTGGGTCCCCTTATAGTGACACCAGAAACTCAGCCAGTTGTTAAAATTGATAATCTTTTGTTTGTTTTGTGGCATCATCCTTGGTGAAGGCAGTATGCTGCTCAATGCTAGGCACACACCAGCCTGAGACACATAGTCAGAGAGATCTCCTCGTATAGTCTAGCAAGGTATGTCTCAGGTCTTTTACACCTATATGAGGGATTTTGGATCTGCTGTGTAATCAGAGGGGTTTTTTTCTTTTATCATAAGGTTTATTTATGTTGGAGGACCACCAAAGAGATTTGTTTATGAATTTCCCATTATGTTTGCTAGTTGGGACTGCCAGCTCTGTATACATTTATTTAAATGGGTGTATAACTGCTTTGTATATTTGTTTGACATTTATATGTGGTACTGTAACTCTTTCATTCTAATAGCTTGCATGTATCTCCTCGGTTGGTCCGTGGTCTGGCCTGCAAGTAGTGGGATGCAGGTTTGAAACCAATTTTATGAGGGTTTCAAAACTGCCATTCATATTTGTTCAATCAGCCATAAATGGTAGTAGTGCTTTCTGGAGGGTTTTCCACATGATGCTGTCCATGTTGTGAAAAACTGAGACACTAGTTCGCAATCAGAAGTAGATATGCTTTGCAGGTGATAAATATGCTGTTCAGTCCAGTACAATTTACCAGTTAGAAAAATAAGCCAGACCCGTTATATATGCACTCCATTTCCAAACTGAAAGCAAACTGGGATCACATAGGAAAATTATCCAAGTGGTCAGTGTTACAGAATTACTTAAGTCTAGGTCTGGATGACAATAAATTCCAATTTAAGAAAAACATGATACTTAAAATGTTTTCCCTTATCTGCTTTTGATTTCTTGGGAAAGTGCTTGTGGCATACAGAGGGCCCATACTAGGTGTAGTTGATTTTACTGTCTACTATACCACTTTGATAAGATTTCTGCCATGCACAGTCCTGATGGCAAGTGCCTCAGAAGCTGATTGATAACCACTAGTAGGAGCCATATCTGATGTGGTGTTCTCCCTAAACCTTTTTCCTGTAAGGAAGATTAGCAAACATCAGCATATCATTCTTTCCTGTCTCAGTAGCTGGCCTTTTGGCATATGAGCCAATGATCTCAGTAGCTGGACTTTTGGCATGTGAGCCGATGATTGATGTTGGGTCACCAGTGAAGCAGATGGTACCTTTCCTCTGTGACAATGGGCTGGCTAAATGAATGCATAAAAGTCAAAAATGAACTTATCGGAGGTGGTAGTAAATAACCTACAGGTAGTCTATGAAACGGCGAAGAAAAACCTGTCTGTTGTAATACAGGAATAACAAGAATTATTTTACTACCAATTTAGCACAGCAAGACCAAACTTCTCAACAGGAGATTTATTTTTTAAGTTATAATGTGTGTTATGAACTAGTACCACCATGAGAGAAAGCCATGCTAATTGGCCAGAAAATACAACCAGATATCTCAAGATGAAAAAAACTAAATCATAAATCCAGGTGCAAGTTGGCATGCATTCAAAACAGGGGGTTACTAAAAGAAAAAATAAATAAAATGACTAGGACAAGGCAAAATTGGAGCTGTCACAAAATCCATTGGTTAAACTTACTCATCTAGTAACTATAAATAAATGAGTCTGAGTATTATAACATCCAGTTTTGTTTCCTCCCCAAAATGCCTCCATGCTACCCTCAGTGTACTGTTTTTTTCTTTGTATACTTTATACAGTACTAGTCACAGAAGCAACAGTTAAAAAATGCTTTTCAAGCTTAGAACAGAATACAAATTACACAATCCCTGTTTCAAAACAGTGAAGTAATTCTGTTTCTTTATGAGTAGCTTCATCTCCCCCTTACTTATTTACTAACTCCATGGCCACACAATTGTGACTACTTGGCGTCACTTACACTGTGGCTGACAATATCAGAACCGATACAAATGAAGCTTGCAAGATGTTGCAGGCTGAGATACAAGTTAAATGGAACTGTACCATTGTGAAGACCTAGAAATTGTTTTAAAAAAAGTCAATAAAGGTTATTTTAGGTTAAAAATATATATATATATTACTGGCCAGTAATTGCACTGCCTGGATGCCAGTAAAGAAGAAATTTGGAGAAGCTAAACACAAATCAGTCAGAAAAGAAAAAGGAAAAAGTACTGCTGGGAAGTACCTTGCAGCTATTCAGCAAAACCAGTTGATGTTTCAGCTTTAGTACAGGAAATGACGTCCAGTAATTTAGAGGAAAAATTAAATCACATGCACACAGAGGTGTTTAAATTAAGTAATACTCTGAAGGAATATATAAAGTTAAATTATAAAAGGATGGGAAGAATAGACAGAGCCTGCAAGTTGCCATTCAGAGATGATAAAACTACAAAAATCAGAGACTGAATTGAAGTAAAGACTTGGATGAGCATGAGGTTTGTCACAAAGAGCTGTTTCAGCTTGCAGAGAAAACCTGAGATGTTTTAGTATGTCAGAGAAACTGGAATGAATAGATTCCATTAATTTTATGAAAGTATAGATAAGTAACTGGGCTTGTGTTCCACAGCAGGATTTGCTAATTGAGAGAGCACATCATGCATATGCTCCAAATCTGGTCATCAGGAAACAGTTAATACCTATATGTTCAAAGGGTCAATTGTGACAGCTGAAAGCTGCTCCTGACAAACTGTGGCAGAAGAGAAAGTATTAAAACTTGTGTGCGCAGGAGTGTTTGTGGAATATGAGTATGCACCCTGTAATGGGCAGAAGAGAATCAAGTTTATCCTGGCAGTCGGGATGTTGAGACAGCTGTGAGATTCAGTTTGTTGTATCAAGCTGTCGTCATAATTTGTTTCCTTAAGGGTGAAATTACATTTGTGATATTGTAAGCTATGGAGGAAAAGAAAAGTTTAGCGACCGAGTGTGCCAGTAACTTGAAGGGGGCCTACTTTGTAATTGTCTGACAGTAAGAAAGTCCATAGAGAGATTTTGCCAGTAATCTTTATTGTTTTAAAGGAAAGTGCATGAATAACTTAGAAAAGCCCAGGAGATGAATAGAAGTACCTTGGACTCAAATTAAAGACCGGTGTTGGGAGATCAAGATGATCAGGAAAATCAACAGCAACAAGGTGAAATTAGTGAATAATTGGGGAACTGTAAATCATCAGTCCCATTACATATAGTTTAAATTTGTAAACTGTGACTCTGCAAGGAGTGCCTGGAAAAAGTCTGAAAGTTGTTTCATGTCATTGATGTTTAGGACAGTGAATGGGCTGAAGAATTAATTGTATATAAAAAAAAACAATATTTTTGCAAGCTACATTAGGAATTTTGTTTACATTCTGTTTGTACAGTATATAGTCAGTGGTATTTTAAATATGAGATGGTGAAGTTTATCTGTATGCATGTTTTAGATGCATATACTAGTAATATTTGTTCTTTGCCGTAATGTATACAGACCTTACATGGTAACAAGATTGGAAAGAAAAGAGTTCTAACTTAATATAACGTGATCTTGGGTTGTTGGGGAAGTATATTAGAGAATGGACGACCCGTAGATTGCACCCTGATTGGAGAATGAACGTTGTTCAGCAAGGTATTATACAAGTAATGCACACTAAAAATGAGTCCGATGATTCATGGCAGCATATTAAGCTGTCATGGAGCTCAGATTGAAAAACCTAATGGCTGGCATTATTTTATGCTCGATAAGCAGAACTTCTGCTGTTTAGCAAGTGTAAAATATATTAAAAAAAAAAATTAAAAATCAAAAGTGTGTGTGTGTGTGTTTGTATGCATGCATGCATGCATGTGAATGAGAACGAGATTGCACAAGTTGGTATTTTACACTCGCTAAGTATAGTTTTCGCTATTTAATGAGTATAAAAACTAAATATAACAGAAAAAAGTGTGTGTGTTTCTGTTTGTGTGTGTGAATGCATGCATGCATGCGTGCATGAAAGTGAGGTGTGTGTGTGAGTGAGAGAGAGATTGAAGATTGAGAGCAATCGAGCACTGCCCGCAGCAGCATTGAGGAGGTTTATGTATCTCTCACCTCATAGATCAAGTTATTTGGATAAAACCTAAAATAAAGGGGGGAAAAGGCTCAAAACAGGAACATATTCCTGTTAAAAAAAAAAAAAAAGTCACAAAGTTGCTTGAATAATAGGACTTGTGTTAGCATGCATTTTCTGAAGTGCATGTATGTGCGTGTGCATGTGTGTGTGTTAGAGAGAGGGAGAGACATGAAGAATGATGGCATCAATACTGGCAGCAGCAGATGAGAGGTCTACATACATCTTAACCTTTTAGCTCAAGAAATCTTGATAAAACCTGAAATAAAGGGGGGAAAAGGCTAAAAAATAGGAACAGATATTAAATATCATTCTTATAAAAAAACACAAAGTAAGTTAAATAACAAGATTTGTGTTAACATGAATATTCTGAAAGTCAAATATATGTCATTATTTAGTGACTTCAATCCCCAATGACAAGAAACCACACATTTTAAAAGTAAAGGACCAAAAAATAAAGCAAATATCTAGATATTTTTTAAAAATTATATATTTTGGATGTAAAATGCCTCTCCAACACCATTTACATGTACTACAGCAACTTTGAAACATTAGGTGGAAGAAGTATTTTACATAAAAAATGTATAAAAAATGATGGATATGAATCTCTGTGGTTTTATGCAGGTGTAGCAAACATCTGACATTTAATAGAACAATAGTGCTCTGGATGGAAGTGGAAAGTAAGAAAACAGCATTGTTGTTGGTGGGTCTTTATGTAGAGAAAGCATTTAATGGTCATCGGGGATTTTATGAGCATGACTTTGGTAGTATTTGTGACTCTGCTAGAATAATAGAGTTAATAATGAAGATATTTGAAGGGTCAGCAACAAGATTTTAAGGTGGAAAGGCTCTTATCAGAAGATGTGTGTGTGTGAACAGAAGAATCAGGAGGGGATGTCTTACTTTTCCTTTGTTACTTGATTTATATTTAGAGACTTTAGCAAAGAAAATAAGGGATTCATCCTGGATAAAATTGGTTTGGTAATCAAGAAAAGTTAGCTTTTATTTGAGGGTGGTTATTTTCTACTCGATAAATCTGGAAAAGAACATGTTAATGTTGTTCAGGACAGGTCCCTTTTATCACCGAGGTCTGGGGAGAAATTTTCCAAATAAGAGTATGTTTATACAAGGGTACAGAATGTGCTTACAGAGAATAGCAGGTACCTAGATAGTAGTAAATGCTATTGACATCAACATTTACTTAATAAACATACAGAGAATAATAAGTACGTAGACAGTTATACAATCTATTAACATTAAATTGTCATGTGATTTCAAGTGTTTTTGATAAAGGTAGCTGGAGGAAATTGTAAGGTTTAAAGTAAGCATGCACGGAATATATTGTAGCAAGAGAGAAAGAAAAACAAGGGACAGAAGTATTAATGATTTGAAAAGAAATATTGATTATAAATCAGGAGAAGATTAAATGAAAGCTAAAGCGGCAAACCACATAACCATGCATAACTTGGTTCAGCAATACCAGTACTTATGTGGACATGAAAAGATGAAGTATTTAGGTGTATGGATTAAAAAGTATTCTGTTATGGCAGCTAAAGATATGTGAGAAGAGACTAAACAAAAGGTAATCCATAAATTGCCAAATTGGAAGCTCTTCTTCATTATTGATATAGACTGTAGGATACAAGCCATGAAAATTTGTTATGTCCCTTTAGTCTTTTTTATAAAGGTCAGCCATGTTTTCCATCAACCGAAGGAGAAGTTGTGGTTGACAGTTAGAGTTGAATTAATTCATTTGGGATGGGAGGATAAGTTTAAGTGGGATAAGTTTATTCTCTGCATAGAACAAGATGTTTTAAGGTTACCCAACATTATGCAGTCAAGGCTGGTGTGTGTGTGTGTGTGTGTAATATATATATGTGTGTGTCTTAACAATGACCTCCAGATTGCAGTCTTTGTTAGCCAGAGGTCTTGGCTGTCTGCTTGGAGATCTGAAAAACAAATACCAGAAAAAGAGAGGCTCAATCAACGAGCCCTGGGCTGGGGAACACTGCTGGCCACATTCTTATGAGGTGTCGGCAACATGCATTGTATATGTTTTGTCTTTTTAGCCAGTTGGCTATCCATCTTACCACAGATGAGTCGATGTTTAAAGCATTTAGCTTTTGTATGATGCCAGAATGGTGAATGGTGTTGAAGTCCTTTGTCAGGTCAAGGTATGCAGTATGCACTGCATGGTTGCCATCTATAACCATTGTAACGCTTTCAAAGAAATTTACCAGATAAAATAGGATCTACCCTTTCCAAAGCCAGATTGTATGGGGTCAGGTCTAACAAAGATACTTTATATCACAGTTTGAGGTCAGTTCTAGTTTGTTCCATGGCTTTGCAGATGAGACTTATAAGGCTGGTTTGTAATTGCCTGGGTTGGTTATAAGGCCACCTTTATGGAGCTACATCACCATGCTGCTGTACTGCACTCATCGGGGACAAAACCAGTAGCTAAATTTAAATATAAACCTTTGGAAAAGTTTGTTTGTAAGGACATATTTTAACACTCTTAAGCAACCAGGTATATTGCCAGATAGAATGGAGGTCTTGGTTCATTCTTTGGCCTTCTAGAGATAATTGGGTAGGGGATTATAATATTTTGGGGCCTTTAATAGAAGTCTTGGGGGGTAAAGTTGGCACCAGATTTGTTCTCAAGGATATTTGCAGTCTCATTTGGGTCAGAATATGATTCCTAATTATGAATACATTCTCTGCAATGTAGGGCATTTGTTTTTCAGTTTTTTAAATTTTTGTTCTTATTGCATGTAGTATTAAGATATCATGCAGTAATAATGGTAAAATGAACATTTTAAGAAAGCAGTAAAAATACAACAATCGCATACACCCCAAAATGGGAGAAAAATGAGCATTATCTAATGGACATTTTTTTGATACTACATATTGCTGTGCATTGAACATAAATTAAATGCATGAGAATTTGTTAATGCAATAAATATATCGGAAGGAAATTAAATCCTGCAGAATTAATTACATGAGGGTAGAAGATGAGTATTTTATAAAAGAAGAAATGTAGCAGGAAAGAAACAAGAAAAATAAAAAGAAATAAACATTTTCAAAGTACTGCTAGATTGATATATATGTACAGTAGATGTTCATAGTGATCACTGCTGCAGTGGCCTAAGCTATGTGGGTTATATCCTTCATATGTTATAACACAGCTTCAGGACACCTTCCACTCACTCAAGCCATTAGTTAGCTCAAGCTGAACTAACTAAAGACAGGTTTGGGAGACGAGGCTTTCAGAGCTTTCTTTCCAGATGCCAAAAAGCACAGTCCTCTGTGGCTTTTTGAGGATTGACAGACTGCTAGTGTTGTTCCATTTTCCCCTTTACGGGGAAAAAACTTCCCTGTATCATTTTTAATACTTAAATTTATTTTGTTGTGTGGGGAAAGTTCTTTTTAAGCTAGGAATAAGTGTTTTGACTATTGTGCGACTCTCCTGTACTTTTAAACAGGACCCAGACTGTAAAAGTAGCCGACTCCAAATCCAGCTCCAGACAGGTGACAAGTGGAGTACCTCAGGGTTCAGTCCTGGGACCGCTCTTGTTTAGCATCTACGTCTCAGAAGTACAGGCCAACACTAAGGGACTCTGGCTAACAACGTTCGCAGATGATTGCAAACTAGGAGCCATTATTCAATCCCCATATTATGTGGATATTCTACAAAAGGACCTTCGAGAAACAGATGCTTGGTGCCAGAGCCATAGGCTCAAGCTTAATGCCAAGAAATGTATAGTTATCCCCTTTGGGAAAAAAACATGTACCCATGAATTACCACATAGGTGGCAGTACACTAAACACCGAAAGTGTGATGAGAGACTTAAGGACACAGGTGGACAGTGGTCTCACCTTCGATAACCACATCGCCACAACAGTCAGGAAATCCTTCTATGTGGCACACGTCATCACTAAGGGCTTTTCATCCAGAAAAAAGGAGGTCATTGTCCCACTGTACTCCTCTCTCATTAGACCTATTATAGAGTACAATGCCCCGTTTGGTATGTACCTCACAAGGCATCTGCAACAGCTGGAAAGGCCACAGAAATACCTCACTAAAAAAATCACAGGCCTAAACAAGATGCCCTATGCTGACCATCTAAAAAAAACTCCAGCTATACTCTATGGCATGTCATCTACTCAGAAGTGATTTCTGCTTAACATACAAGGCCATGTCAAACCCTGAGCTGTTGCACATGCCCCATTTAAAGAAATCCCAATCCCTCAGAGCCACACACTCCAGGGATCTAAACCGTGTCATCACAATGAACAAAACATACTGGAAGGATAGGTTCCTGACCCAGAGACTCCCCATACTCTGGAATAGACTGCCCATACATGTCAAGCAGAGCGCCTCCTTAGCCCTCTTCAAAAGGAACCTTTACAATTGGATGGGAGATAGGAAATTCACCTCTGGGATCACGTCAATCGCCTTGCTAGAAAGGGGTCTAGGGAAGTAAATATTGTGGGAAGAAATATCCAGGGAATTGTTATGGCTAGGCTTGTATAGGCCCTAGGGCTGATAGCCTAGTACCAACCTATGAACACATTTTTGTGTTTGCCCATTTACACATCGTAAAACCATTTTTCTGTGGAGAAACTGTTTAAATTACTTGGGGGCTGGTAAAGTATATTGGAGTGTTTTTTACTGTGTTTTTATTGGAAAAAGCAACTTAATATACACTGTTAATCCTTCACATGGATACACTCTTGACTCTCCAAGCTTACAGCACAACACACAGTGGCACACTAACTTGCTTGTTAGACTGAAAACCATTTGCATAATTGCAGAAATGATGCCAGTGTGCTTGTATTTGTTGCAGCAGAACAGATGTGTACAGAACATGTAGTACATCATAGAGTATTTCCTCATAGATGCCACCTTGTGCTAAACACTTGCCGTGCAGTCACTTTTTACAGTGCACCAGTAAGGTGCATATTTACCTGGTAAAATATTTATGCTCAGGGATGCAGGGCTTAAATTCCTGTTCCGACAAGCACATGCTGCATCCAAAATAAATGGGGATATCAGCAAGGGTGGGATAATTGTAAAGAATACATGTGTGCTGCCTACCAGCATCTGGGAAAGCTGGGTGGGATAATTGTAAAGAATACATGTGTGCTGCCTACCAGCATCTGGGAAAGCTGGTGTAGTTTATCAGACTATGAGTCCATAGCATGGAAGAACAGAGTTGCTGACTGATGACCTCCTTTGCCACCTTGAAATTATAAAGAGCAAGAAGAGATATTAGTACTGTGTACTGGGAGGCCAAGGGGCTGCAGAGGCCATGCAGTCATGCTGCAGGTGGCTGAGGATTAGCTTCTGCTGAGTATGAAACACACACTCAATGCCAAGTTTCAGGAACTGCACCCTGTTTTATGGATGACATCAAGACAAGGAAGAGTACATTAAAGATGCCATGGGCTGCATGTAATCTAAGAGGCTACCGCAGGTTTTTCTGCAGAGGTCACACAATCCTTGCTGACAGAGAAAGCACTGAAGCAGTAAATCAGAATTCATTGCTTTGTTGCTTGAGATAAACAAGAAAGATCTGCAGATTTGGAAGTTGACACTTGAGGCACTCCCATTTAAAGTTTTTTTTTCCCCAACATCTTCATTAAGTCCTATTTTAGACAGTGGCATAGGTTTACATAAACCAATATAAGAGCCAAACAAACCATAGTAACAGTTTTAAACCAGTGTACTTCATTCACTCCAACCTTGCATAAATTGCTTAAGACTCTGCTTTCTCTTTAAACAGACTCCTTGTGAACACTATTCTACATGTTTTGGTTTCAAAAATTACATTTATTTCTATGTAATTTTCTCCATCCCTTTTATAAAGATCCACCTCCCAGTTGTTTTATCTCCTTTACGATGTTCAGTATTTCAGTTATATTTGATTTAGATTTCAATTTCCATTTTTTAGTATTTTTTTTTTAATTATTTATGTATTTATTTTCGTTCTTTTCCTCCCCTGCATCACCATACTGCCTTCCACCCATGTACCACCATCAATTACTGGGTCTGCCAGCTTCTCTTTAAGTCCACCGGCCTACCTGATGTTAAGCTGGGGCCAGTCGAGCAGCCTAAGGGCTTCCAGGGGAGTCTTGCCATCACCTTCTGCCTGGGGGGGGGGGTATCTGTTTTTTGGCCTACCTGTTTCCACCCCTTTATTTTTTCATGGTTACACCTAAGGAATGTGGATGCATTGGGGACATGCAACGTTTTGCTCCACCTCTGCAGCAGCTAAGCCACATTCCCAGCCTATTTCCCCTCCTTGGGCTACACCCCCCCTACTTCAGCATCTCCAGCCTCTACCAGAGATTTCCGACGGGAATGCCCATGCAACTATCCCCCATCAGATGGGCATGCTCCCCCTCCCTGACACTCATTGGTTACCCGAGCTGCTAATCGAATCCTGGCTAGCTAGGTTGTGGCCAGGACTTTATCCATTTATGCCACTGGATTGCCTCCATTTTCTACTAATTTCTTTTTTAACAGCCAGTAGCATTAAACTTGGTAAGGCCCTACTTTGTCTAGGCAATTAAGATCATATGCCCCGACTCAAAAGAATCAGTTTCCTTAGTCATGATTTGCTGCTTTAACATTTCTGACAAAGTAATCTGTAGAAAATTATTTAAAATTTTCCAACTTAATACATTACCAAAAAAATGTTCCCAGTTACCACTCTCTTTCCTGTCACGCTTCCAACATTTGCTGTCTCCCTGAGGAAACATTTTCTGAACTCTTTTTGGGGTATAAAAATATGTATGTCAGCAATTTCATGCAAAAAATCCTAAAC